>NW_013652530.1:0-5854 GCF_000499385.1 Eimeria necatrix
GTCAAGATGTGCTGCCACGGGCGTTGGCATTAATCCATCCGGAAATTGGGCCCATACTTTTCGCACTCCTACTGCGCGTCCAACCCACTGGGCAAATGTCCTATCGGTCCATCAGGACATTAGAGCTAGAGTAATACATGCTTGCTAAGCCATACGCAACTCACACAGCCAAAGTTTCCGTCAGCACAGATACTGGCAACGGCACCACAAGTGAGCGTTCTCACACCTTTTAGCAACGGCATGCACTTCGCATTGAACCCTCCCCTCAAGGTCTTCCAGCTCGCAGACAACCACAGCGGACGCACAAAATCCGAATCTTGTCAAGATGTGCTGCCACGGGCGTTGGCATTAATCCGTCCGGAAATTGGGCCCACACTTTCGCACTCCTACTGCGCGTCCAACGCACTGGACAAATGTCCCATCGGTCCATCAGGATATTAGAGCTAGAGTAATACATACTTGCTAAGCCATACGCAACCCCCATAGCAAAGTTTCTGTCAGCACAGATACTGGCAACGGCACCACAAGTGAGCGTTCTCACACCTTTTAGCAACGGCATGCACTTCGCATTGAACCCTCCCCTCAAGGTCTTCCAGCTCGCAGACAACCACAGCGGACGCACAAAATCCGCTCCGCATCTTGTCCGTCACTTTAAAGCAGGCGTTTCAAGAGGCGCGAAGGCACTCTCCGGTGTTTCTAAGGCCAGCGATGGTTTGCCTTCACAATTAGTGTAAAAATTTGCGTCCATGAGGCAGAAGCAATGAAGTTAAGCAACGTTTTTTGAATGCGCACCTTTTCTCGTAGATTTATTCTTTAGTCCGTGTTGGCGCTTCAAACGTCCTTTTAGGAAGGCAGGAGCACCAGAGGAAACTCAGACTGCGCTGTTGCTGAGTAACTGCATGGGCTAAGTTTGCAACGTAAATGCCATGACAGTATTAAGACTTAACGTTGTGAAATCGATGCAGCCATTGTGGCGCCTTTTGTTTGCAGCATGTGTGGACGCGCTGTATTGCGTTCCACGGTGCAAGGTATCATAGTGCACTGACGTACGTGGCATTATGCCGACTTTTGTTTCGCGTGGTGCATGTGCATAGCCATAGAGCTCATTCGTACGCCCCACGCACTTCTCCGTGGTTCGCCAGTTATTTCAGAAACCTCACTTAGACCGAAAACACAACTACATTGGGCAGCAACAAATCGAAAACTTCAGGGTGCAAAGGAATCTTAAGGAAGGAACAATGTTGGGAGTAGCAGTACAGGGGCTAATATGGAGAGATATAAATCCGTGAGTTTCATTGGGCTAGCAATTTGAATCCCGTTCGCTGCACGTGTGGAAGTTTATACCTTGATTCAACACCTTTTCAACTAGTGAGCGTCACTAAATTTGCACTGACAATACCAAGCCCTCCTTGATATTCCATATTTTTATTTCATCTTCATGCACTTCCGCCACCTTGCCATTTTCCTTCTTCAGCCTTTGCACAGAGCCACGATTTTCCAAAGGTCTGCATGAAGCAGGAAATGGGATGCGTCAAAGTGCACTGATACCAATACCTTGAGCGATACGTTGATATTGTAATGCGTGGAAAGTATTTTGGAACCAGCCCAGCAGGCTGCCAACTGCGGCCTGTCGAAAGCTTTTCAAGCAAATCATGAAAACCATTCAGATGTTTACGGGCGCTACATAGGCAACAGACGTGACAAAATTATTCCACAACACGCATTTTAAGGTTACAGGATAGGCTTTTCTTGCTACTGCGATAATAAAAAGGCTGACTACTGACCCAAGGCCTGAAGTGGCAGTCCCGTGAGTGACTCTTGCGCAGAAGAGAGAACGCCAAGGGAAAATGTCCAGTTTGCATGGAGTGTGGCATAGGATGCTTTAGTAGCAACAAAGCTGGAAAGCCATTGAAGAGTTGATGAGCCTTCCGGAAGACCACAAAGACCCGATCGCATTCCATGTTTCCGCAAAGCAGGAAGCACTCCATGCAGCAAGGGAAGTAGCGTTGGTCTCACGAAGTTAACGGCCTAACCGGTATTATGCTGCTGCTTTATCTGCCCTGCGGCATTCTCCAAAACTGGTTTGTTTTGCCTCATTCTGCAAACGCACGTGGAGAATCTTCGGCAGCACTGCCTAGAATTTTTGTCAAGGATGTCGCAGAGCCAATTATCAATTTTACACGTACGACAACCTTTACCTGGCCCTGAAACGACACAGTCGCCGGCGTAAATAGAGAATTAACATTGTGTACGTGACACTGCTTCTTCCAACGTCAGTGGCTTCACAAAATCCCAGCTTCTAGCATGTAATACTTGGTGAAAGGCGGGCTGCAGACTGCGGACACAGTGCTATCTCATCATGTTGAGAGCCGGTAGTTCAACCTTACGCCCCGAATGGGTAACAACGTTTTCTCTAGATAGCTGCTGCCAGTGTAGCAAGCAAATTTAACCGATATACGCTACGTTTCAGGGAAAATCTCGTGAAGAGCACATGCATTGCTAGATTGTTGGAATACTGCCCTGCTCTCCCCAAAATCCGCCCGCATGGATGCTCGAATTTTAAGACCTACGGAACAAGGAAATTTGCCGCCAGCTGACAAAGACCGCCCACGTGGACCGTTTATTTTTCCAAGCGAATAAGGCCTTAAGGACATGTAGCAGTGCATGATGACGAATCCCACGGCCACTGAGACTGACAACAATGCCAGAGCAGTGAGGAAAGAAGTAGTGTTGTGACGTTTTCCCATCACCCCTGGGAGGTTATAATGCTGCACCGGTATTTCATTTTCCTGAGTATAAGTGCTCATTGTGATCTGAGATTGATGTTCTGCTTCGACGACGGCGTTGGCTCCAGTAGGAGCAAGGAAGCAGGCGGGCATTATAAACAACAAGCAGCTCATACTTGGCAACGCAGAAATATGGCACGCGTTGTCTTTCTTTAAAACAATTCAACGCTAGTCCTTTACAGGGAGGCATGTTCTTTCCTTCCCGTGATCCTCAATGAACCGTCCAGCCGCGTTGTCACAGTGACCTGGTGATCTGGAGCCTCACGGTGCTAGCCAACGCAGACTGGAAACTAATTCCCCAACGCACAGTGGAGACTAATTCCGAAAAGCTAAGCGCACAGTTCTACTTTCCAGTGTCATGTACAGCATAAAATATCATTTCACGAATAGTGTGTTTATGGGATATCAGTGTCTCCTGCATCTTGCCAGTCATTCCAAGCTCGCAAACTAGCCGTGCCGCCCGCCTATTACGTACGTGACAAGACGCTTCAAAATGTCTCTTCAGCTCAGCTCATCGTAAGCCTACGTTTGGGAGATTTTGGGGGAAAATGATATTACAGTGAAAGCCTGCAGTGGCAGCCCGTTAACTCAGTTTCTACTCTGGATCTGATAAAAGGGAATGGATCTACGACGCTGCAACCTTGTTATGCAGAGCTTGTTATGCAGAGCTGAATTCACATAGAGCCATAAACGCGCATAAAACGTGTCCTTCTTTGGCAGTTGGGGTCAAACTTTTGTACAGTATTAGGCGTTGTCAATGGTCAACCCGTCTTAGGCATGGGCAAGTCTACAGACACACCGACTCACTGTATTTATTCCCTGGGCTATATATTTGAGTTGAATTTTTGTGTTGTAACTTGGTGCATTCAGCTGCATTAAGGTTCCATTACTGGTAATAGATAAGCAGACTCCGTACTAGGCTATGCAGCACTCTTAGCGGGGGCTGAGCAGCATGATTGGGGTTCTTTCTCGTGCTCAATTCACAGAATATACACGGGAATTCAAATATGAATTACATGGCTTTGCACCTCTCGCATCAATTACAGCAAACGTCCTTGCATTCACAAGGCGGGAGTCAGTAATGACGATGTCGCCGCAATGCCTATTGATCGAATTCAATGCAGTTGTAGCAAAAAAAATAAAACATTGAAACAATCTATTAGAAGACGATTACCATCAACTAGCATTTTAGGCATTACGATGTAGCGCTGAGCGTGTAGGGTTTAGGACTTAGGGTTTAGAGTTTAGAATTGAAGCATAGGGTTTTGCGGTTTAGGGTTTAGGGTTTAGGGTTTAGGGTTTAGGCTTTAGGGTTTAGGGTTTAGGGTTTAGGGTTTGGGGTTTAGGGTTTAGGGTTTAGGGTTTAGGGTTTAGGGTTTAGGGTTTAGGGTTTAGGGTTTAGGGGGTTTAGGGTTTAGGGTTTGGGGTTAGGTTTGGGGTTTAGGGTTTAGGGTTTAGGGTTTAGGGTTTAGGGTTTAGGGTTTAGGGTTTAGGGTTTAGGGGGGTTTAGGGTTTAGGGTTTAGGGTTTAGGGTTTAGGGTTTAGGGTTTAGGGTTTAGGGTTTAGGGTTTATGCAGGGCGCGGGAAACACCCCCGCGTTGGTGAACAGTTTGTTGACTTCGCTGTGCAACATTTCGCCCTTCAGGGTTAGGGTTTAGGGTTTAGGGATAGGGTTTAGGGTTTAGGGTTTAGGGTTTAGGGTTTAGGGTTTAGGGTTTAGGGTTTAGGGTTTAGGGTTTTGGGTTTAGGGTTTAGGGTTTAGGGGGTTTAGGGTTTAGGGTTTAGGGTTGAGGGTTTAGGGTTGAGGGTTGAGGGTTTAGCGTTTAGGGTTTAGGGTTTAGGGTTTAGGGTTTAGGGTTTAGGGTTTAGGGTTTAGGGTTTAGGGTTTAGGATACGTCTTGTACTGTGGGCTGTCGGGGCTGGGGAAACGCACCGTGTCCTGCCGAGATTTTTCGGGGTATTCTTCATACGTAGTGCACGTAGTAGCTGCAGTGTCATCAGGAGGACATTGTAAAACAGTACTGCTCGCTCACGCTTGTCTGGATGTTGAAGTTGGCTATTCAGCATTCTTCATCTACAGAAAACGCAGCCACTGCTCAGCTGATTTAGGGATCATGCCTAAGATTGGCTGTAGGATATGTGCAATGTGGGGGACAAACCGAATTGAATAAGATCCTTCAAGGGCTGGAGAAGACGTAGATCCTTCATGACAATGCTATTTAGAGCCTCTCCAACATTAGACTCCACCATGCTCACGTTCATTTCTGAGAAAGTTTCGACGACGTGCCAAGCCAAATGCAAGGTATTTGAGGAAGTAAGCTTACGGATCCATTCTTTTTTTTTGTCTCCTCAAAGTGAGGTTTGATGCGAGAACAAGTGCGGCTTTTAGCCTGGGGTGGAGCTTTCGGAGACTTGCTTTGTCGAGGGTCCTAATGCTTAGTGATGCTTCATCCAGGTGGGCGACAACGCAAGCAGGATCGGAAAAATTGCGCATACCTTCGCCTCCCGAGAAGAAAAGGTTGTTACAGACTTTCAGTGACTCATATGCCTTTTCATTAAACTGTCGATCAAGGCCTAGTCGTGTCAGGTCCACTGTTTGTTTGACGCTTCCCAGAGAGATGGGCTGCCCCTCATGCATGTCCGCAACAGCTGCTTTGCTACCGTAATACGGCTTTTTCTGGAGGACGGATTTTGGGCAAGGGCCGAATGATCGACCGGTTTCATCAACTATAACTACAGGAGTCGTACTTGTTTCTTCAGGAGCGTGCAAGAACGTCCCTACACCACCAGCTGAAACTTCTGCGCTGGCTCCGCTCGCATGATGACAGTCATCGCGTTCTCTACTGATAAGCACGCTGGGTACGGTCGAATTGCCGTAATCTGCCATTATTGAGGCGACATCTTCCTCTCCTGCAAATTCGTTCAACAGTTCTGCCGCTGTTGTTTCGGTCGAGTTCTGATGCCCAGTGATCTCTCCTGTTTGGTCAGGTATTTTCTCAAGCAAAGAGGAAACTGGAGAAGTGGCCCAAAATGAGAGCCACGCGACAGCGAGCGTCCAGCGTGTAATC
>NW_013652531.1:0-3899 GCF_000499385.1 Eimeria necatrix
TGCTGCTGCTGCTGCTGCTGCTGCTGCTGCTGCTGCTGCTGCTGCTGCTGCTGCTGCTGCTGCTGCTGCTGCTGCTGCTGCTGCAGCTAGAAAGGAAAGTGGAAGTTCGCCACTACCAGGGTGTATGTACATCTGAAAACGACCGACTCAACAGAGACCTCACCACCGCCCACTACCACATGGCTTCCAGTCAGCTGCTGCTGCTGCTGCTGCTGCTGCAGCTGCTGCTGCTGCTGCTGCTGCAGATGTTGCTGCTGCTGGGGGTGTAGTTGCTGCTGCTGCAGATATTGCCGCCGCTGCTGCGGGTGTTGTTGCTGCTGCTGCAGATATTGCCGATGCTGCTGCTGCTGCTGCTGCTGCTGTGGACGTTGCTGCTGCAGATATTGCTGCTGCTGCTGCGGATATTCCTGCTGCTGCTCTTTCTGCGCTGCTGCTCATTCAAAGAACAAATGAGTGTAATTAATTAAATTAAATAATTAATTAAATTAATTATTTTAATTTTAATTTAATTTTGTTTTTATTTTACTTTTTGTTTTTCATTTCAGATGAATCCATTCGCCGGCTGCTGGACCGCCCGCGCCCGGGCTGTAAGAAGCTGGAGCTGCTGCAGGTTGGCAGCAAATAAATAAATAAATAAATAAATAAATAAATAAATAAATAAATATTTAAATAAATAAATAAATAAAAATAAATAAATAAATAAAATAATTAATTAATAACAATTTGTGATTAATTAATTCATTAATTGCTTTTAGTTAATTCATTTGAAGGGGCTTTCATGTAGTTCGGCTGTATGTACAGAAAGAGCTTTTAACCTTTTATTTGCATGCATGCATTTCATTATTTTTCATTTATTATTTATTTCCATTTACTACTTGTTATTTATTTATTTATTTTTTGTTTCTCACTTTGTTAATTGTTTATGGGTTGGTAGCGCTAGCTGTAGCTGGCTGTGGCTAGCTGTGGCTAGCCGTAGCTAGCTGTGGTTAGCTGTGAAGCTAGCTGCAGCAATTTATAGCTAGCTGCAGCAATTTGTGGCTAGCTGCAGCAATATGTGGCAAGCTGCAGCAATTTGTGGCTAGCTGCAGCAATATGTAGCTAGCTGCAGCAATATGTGGCTAGCTGCAGCAATTTGTGGCTAGCTGCAGCAATATGTAGCTAGCTGCAGCAGTTTGTGGCTAGCTGCAGCAATTTGTGGCTAGCTGCAGCAATATATGGCTAGCTGCAGCAATATATGGCTAGCTGCAGCAATATATGGCTAGCTGCAGCAATATATGGCTAGCTGCAGGACTTTAGGATTCTTTTGCTGCGCTTGTGCTGCTGCCTGCAGCGGGCTGGGGCAGCAGGGGCCCCCGACAGCCAGGGGCCCTAAGGGGGCCCTAAGGGGGGCCCCCAGCTCTTGCTGCAATGGGGGCCCCCCTAATACCTTTGGGGGCCCCTCTTAGGGGCCCCCCTTAGTGGCTTTCTGTAGGGCCCCTCCTAGGGGCCCCCCTTAGGGGCCCCCTGAGGGGGGCCCCTTAGGGGCCCCCTGAGGGGGGCCCCTTAGGGGCCCCCTGAGGGGGGCCCCTTAGGGGGCCCCCTTAGGGGGCCCCCTGAGGGGGGCCCCCTTGGGGGGCCCCTGTTGGGGCCCTATTGGGGGCCCTCGTACTGTTTGGGGGGCCTCGCCTAAAAGGGTCCTTGCTCCTTAGGGGCCCCATTTAAGGGGCCCCTTTGAGGGGCCCCCCTTGGGGGCCCCTTTGAGGGGCCTCTTTGAGGGGCCCCTTTGAGGGGCCCCCCTTGGGGGCCCCTTTGAGGGGCCCCCCTTGGGGGCCCCTTTGAGGGGCCCCCCTTGGGGGCCCCTTTGAGGGGCCCCCCTTGGGGGCCCCTTTGAGGGGGCTCTTCAGGAAACCTCTTTAGAGGCCCTCTTTAAGGGGCCCCCCTGGAGGGGCCCCTCCCTAGGGGCCCCTCCAGGGGCCCCTTCCTAGGGGCCCCCTTCCAGGGGCCTCTTCTTAGGGGCCCCCCAAGAGGCCCCCCTTTAGGGGCCCCCTTTAGGGGCCCCCCTTTGGAGGGGCCCCCCAAGGGGCCCTGCCTGGGGGCCCCCTTGGAGGGCCCCCTACGGCGGCACCTGCACCCTTTGGGGTTTTAAACCCTTTTAGGGTTTAGGGTTTAGGGTTTAGGGTTTGGGTTGGGGGTGTGTGTGGGGCCCCTGCTGCGGTGGCGCTGCTGCTGAGGTGTACGTACAGCTGAACTGTCTGCTGCTGCTGCTGCAGCAGCAGCAGACAGTTCAGCTGTACGTACACCTCAGCAGCAGCTGAACTGTCTGCTGCTGCTGCTGCAGCAAGGCAGCAGCAGCTGTTAAGCTCGAGCGATTTGCATTATTTACTGACTTCTTTATTAATTGAAATATCATTTAATGTTTACTTTCGTTTCTTTCAATTGGTTTGCTGCAGTTGCTGCTGGCAGCAGAAAAAACTGCTGCTGCTGCTGCTGCTGCTGCTGCTGCTGCTGCTGCTGCAGCTGCTGCTGCTGTGGCTGCTGCTGGTAATGCGCGCAGCAGCGGCTGCTGCTTCTTTCTCTGGGCTGCTGTAGGGGCTAGTCTACTCAGGGCTGCTGCAGCTTTCTGCAGCAGCTTATGAAGCAGCTGCTGCAGCTGCTGCAGCAGCAGCTGCTGCAGCAGCTGCTGCAGCAGCAGCAGCAGCTGCTGCTGCAGAAGCTGCTGCTGCAACAAAATGTCAGCTGTTGCAGCAGAGAGTGTATGCAGTTGCCGCTACTGTAGCACACAGTTGGCGCTGCTGCATCGAATCTAGCTGCTGCTGCTGCAGCAAATGTAGCTGCTGCAGCCGCAGTAAATATAGCTGCTGCTGCTGCTGCAGCAAATGTAGCTGCTGCTGCCGCAGCGAATATAGCTGCTGCTGCTGCAGCAACCGCACACGCAGTGGCCGCTGAGCTCTGCAGCAGGGCAGCAGCAGCAGCACGCGAAGCAGCAGCACCAGTAGCAGCAGCAGCAACCATGACAGGAGCAGCAGCAGCACGAACACAGCAGCAGCAGCTGCAGCACCAACAGCAGTAGCAGCAGCACAGCAGCAGAAGCACCAGCGTCAGCAGCAGCAGCAGCAGCAGCAAAAGCCCAACTGCACTCTGCTCGTTTGCTGCAGCAGTTTTATTTCTTCTTTGAAATGAAAATAATTTAAAGAGTGGAGTTTTCCTGTAGATCGTACCAGGCGCAACAGCAGCTGCAGCAGCTGCAGCAGCTGCAGCTGCAGCAGCAGCAGCAACTAATACACTAGCTGCTGCAGCAGCTGCAGCAGCAACAATCGCCAAGGCAATAGCTGCTGCAGCAGCTGCAGCAGGAGCAGCATCAGCTGCCGCTGCTGCAGCTGGCTGCTGCTGCGTTGCTTCATCTTCGTCAGAGCGGCGTCCTTCAAGCTCTAAACCCTAAACCCTAAACCCTAATTCAGGGTTTAGGGCTTTCGACGCAGAGGGCGCCAGCTACAGCTAGCTGGCCCCTCCTGGCCAGCTAGCCACCCAGTTGGCCCTCCAGATATCCATCCAGCCAGCTAGCTAGCTAGCTAACTGGCTAGCTAGCTACTCATCCAGCTAGCTAGCTAGCTAGCTAGCCACCCAGGTAGCTAGCTGGCCCCCTAGCTGGCTAGCTAGGGAGCCAGCCATCTCGCCCCACAGCCAGCACCAAGCCAGATGGCTAGCTAGCTAGCTAACTAGCCACCTAGCTAGCCAGCTAGCTAGCTATATACCTTGCCAGCCCCCCACCTAGCCCCCTAGCTAGCCACGTAGCTAGCCACGTAGCTAGCTGCACACCCAGCTAGCCAGCTAGCCACCCAGCTAGCTAGCCAGCTAGCCAGCTAGCTAGCTAGCCACCCAGCTAGCCCCCAGCTAGCCCCCCGCCACCCCCAGCTAGCCCC
>NW_013652532.1:0-1163 GCF_000499385.1 Eimeria necatrix
CCCATGTGTACACAGTCATCGGCAAAACGTTAATCCATTTCTTTGTGGCGTTCACCAATTTCATGCAGCTACTCGTCAGCTCTGCATTCGCAGAGAACAAAAGCCCTGCTCAAATAGCACATTCAAGCTAAAACAAATATGCTGACACAAAGTCCTAATTATGCAAACAGCAGCATGATGGTACTCCCTAAAATCACTAGGGTCCCGCAGCAAACGGGCGAAATACAATGCTTAGTTCCGAATGGACACAAACATGCAAAAACATCGTACCGGCTGAATTTCCAATGTCAGCTGCTTGACGCCAAGGAGCTTAGAACGAAACACCTCTGTCCACTTTCAAAACCTAGGCCACCCCGTCATGTCGAAAACATGAATGCTTTTCTTTGTGGAATTCAAGATTTTCATGCTGCTGCTTGTGAGCTTCTGCATTAGCAGGCTGAGATAACAAAACCCCAACTCACGCAGCCGATTCGAGCTAAAACCCATATGCTGGGACAAAGTCCTAATGATGCGAACAACAACATGGTGGTACATCCTATGAGCACTAGGGTCTAGCAGCAAACACGCGAAAGAGCGGCTTTACCGCCGAATACACATAATAATGCAGACAGCACTGTACTTGCTGAAATTTCAATGTCAATTGCTTGACACTAAGGCGATTAGAATGAAACTTCTTTGTCCACTACTAAAAACTAGGCCACGCCTGCATGACAGAGAAAAGAATGCTTCTTCGCGTGGAATTCAATAATTTCGTACAGAAATTCGTCAGCTCCTGCATTCGCAGGCTGAGAGAACAAAAGCCCCACTTACATGGCAGCTCCAAGTTAAAACAAATATGCTGACACAAAGTCTCAATAATGCGAACCACAGCATGGTGGTATTTGCTACGATCAGTAGAGTCTCGCAGTAAACAGGCGAAAAACCATGATCAGTCCCGAATACGGATAATCATGCAGAAAACACCGTACGTGCTGAAATTCCGTCAACTGCTTTGAGGCTAGGGCGATTAGAATGAAACTCATCTACGTAGTATGGAAAACCGAGAACACGGCTGAATGCGCACCATAGGTTTCGCACCATGTTCTGACATAACTGCAGAGGATTGCCGTATACTCATGAAAACACCACAACGGACGCCTTCAACACACCTTAATTCTGAACTG
>NW_013652533.1:0-3357 GCF_000499385.1 Eimeria necatrix
CACAGCGTGTTTGCGCCTTTTATGCATGAGATGTTTTCCACAGCTTGAATCTGCATGAGAATGGCGTTGATACGTTTATGTGTGCATGCAAATCAAATCGTATATTTTCTGATCGAGATGTAGCGATTTTTCTTTTAGGCAGATAGATGCGAGTTAGGAGCTTTCAGGAGTGCTCTCTGACCGTAGAGCGAGCTTATTTATCTCAGCATATGCTTTATCGTGCCTCCACAGCAAACGCATTTCTTGTTTGATTTATTTTAGTGCATCTCGTGGAGTGCTCGTGGGACAGTCTCCTGCTTACTCAGGACGCAAAAGGTATTGCTGCGAACGCGCTTCAGAAGTAAGACCGGGACCTCTGTTTTATCCAGATGCGCAGCTCAGCTTTGATAAAGGTGTCATAATGCAAGCGTACAGTATGATGCTCTACGTTAGTGAATGATTGTGGCAATAGGGATTGCCGTTGAATTTGGTTTCTAGGTCATGACGATTTTATTTCTTTGGCATGTCCTGCGCGACATCACGCTCTTGGAGTCCACAAGCTTTCTACCCTTTGCTACACATCACCATGCATCCAGTGTGCGGCGAATACTGCACGTATTCTGAAGTCATTTGTGGCACGACTTGTGTGCTTCTTGTATTTTTCGAAGTAGGAGAGGTCTGCGTCACTCTGTTTTGAAGTGAAGTTGAGTGCGGTTGCTGGACTTTCACCGCTTATATTTGACGAAAAAGTGTTAAGCTGGAGCAAGAAAGGTGTAAGTCTGCTGAGGTTTCTTCGATGTAGCATATGACCTCTAGAGGGATTTGGGGCCGCTTTGTTATGCGCGCGGTATATGTGGACAAAGACTTGCGTGGCATCCACATACGGACTGCTAACAGGTTAGGGAGCGAATTGGCGCGTGTCACAATTAGTCATAGAAAGTTGTGTGATATGTGCGCCGTACATAAAAGATGTTTTCTCATAACCATGTGTTCTCTGCAATTCACAGCGGCACTGTGGCGTTTGACCTATACGTTGTCGCTCAAGCCTCAATGCCACGTAGAAATTTCTGCGTCATTTTTCTTCCTGAGTCTGCCAAGAAGAATGAACACATGTTAGGCGAGGAGGTGCGAACATTATTTTGGGCCACGCTGTGCGTATTAGAAGCCTTCTTTGGCGCTTTCTGTCACTGATACGGGTGTGTCAAAGATTGTAGGTTATTATGCCTCCGTAGCACAAACATTATGCGATTTGTTTTACACACCTTTTCGCATACGCGTAAGACGATTTTGTGCGTGCTGAAGTTGCTAAACGTCTTGCTGATCACTCGCTTCAAAGCTAAGACTTGAGCGTTCGTTTTCTTTCAAATGCGCAGATTTAGTAACGGTTCCCCGCGTCGTTTGTCATGCTGTGAAGTACGGACGCCTGCAAAAATTTGACATAGATTGTTTCTGGCATTAAAAATCGTCATTTAATTTGTTTCCTATACCATGGCACTCGACGTAGCAGAGAGCCCAGTGTGCTACGGCTTAAGTTCTTCTTGGACTAGTCGAAGTAGGGGAGGTCCGCATCGCTCTATCTTGAAGTGAGGCTGAATGCTGTTGTTGCAGGTGTACTGCTTATACTTGATGAATATGTGCTCAGCTGAAACACGAAAGGCGCTAGCCTGCCCAGTTGTTTTGATGCATCCTATGACCTCTGCAGGAGGTATGTTGAAAAACACTTCCTAGTCACTACCACACGCACTGGCAAGAGGTCAGGGAATGACATCGATCCGGGACGCGTGTCATAATTGGTCTAGGGCCATAGTTTGATGCGTGCACCATGGGCAAACGGTATCATGGTCGTGTTGCATTTTTAATGCACAGCATGTTCGTGCCTTTTACGCGTGAGACGTTTCCCACGGCTTTAAGGTACATGAGAATGTCGTTGACACGTTTATATGTGCGTGTAGATTGAGGTGCACATTTGCTGAGCGAGGAACTGCGACATTTTTCTTAGGCGGACGGATGCGTGTAAGCAGCTTTCAGGAGAGCTGTGTGGTCGTAGGAGGAGATTATTTATCTCAGCATATGCTTTATCGTGCCTCCACAGCAAACGCGTTTCTTATTCGACTTGTTTTACTGCATCTCGTGGTGTGCTCGTGCGGCGGCCTCCTGCGTGCGCAGGTCGCAAAAGGTCTAGCGGATCACGTGCTTCAGAACTAAGACTAGCGCACGAGTTTTCTTTCGAATGCGCAGCTCAGCTTTGATAGAGTCGTCACAGTGCAATTGTGCAGTGCGATGCTCTACGCTAGTGAATGAATAGGCACGCAGGGTATTTTGTTTGCGATTATGAACAAACGCTGGCAAGCTTTTGCTCTGCGTTGTTTGTGGCATTAGGGATCCCGGTTGAATTTGGTTTCTAGGTCATGGCGATGTTATTTCTCTGGCACGCCCTGCTCGACATTACGCTCTTGCAGTCCACAAGCTTTCTACTCTTTGCTACGCATCAGCATGCTTCCAGTGTGCGTTGAAACCCGTACTTAACCTGAAGACATTCGTGGCACGACTTATCTGCTGTTTGTATTTTTCGAAGTAGGAGAGGTCCGCGTCACTCTGTTTCGAAATGAAGCTGAGTGCGGTTGTTTCAAGTGCAGCGCCTACATTCGGCGTGTGCGTGGTAAACTCAGATAGGAACGGCGTTAGTCTGGCGAGTGATTTTGTTGTAGCATATAACACTGAAAGAATCGGAACCGCTATATGATGTGCAGGGAGTATGCCGATAGAATTTGGCTTGCCATTAACGCATGCACATTTAACAGGCTAGGGAGTGGCGTCGTTCTGAGGCGCGTGCCTTTATCAGTCTAAGGCTCCGTTGCGGTATATGCACCATCCGCAAACGTTATCATGACTCTGTGGCATTTTTAATGCAAAACGTGTTTGCGCCTTCTACGCTTGAGACGCATTTCTCGGTTTAAAGGTGGAGAACGGCGTTGACACGTTTATATGTGCGTTCAAATTGAAGCGCACATTTGCTGATGAAGACGCTGCGATGCTTTTCCTAGGCAGAAAAATGCGAGTTAAGAGCCTTCGGGAGCGCGGTCTGGCCATGGAACGAGCTTATTTATCTCAGCACATGCTTTATCGTGCCTCTAGAGCAAACGCGTTTCTTATGCGATTTGTTTTACTGCATCTCGTGGAGTGCTCGTGGGACGGCCTCCTGCGTGCTCAGCACACAAAAGGTTTTGCTGGTCACGTGCTTCAGAGCCAAGAATAGCTCCCCCGTTTCCTTCCGGTTGCGCAGCTCAGCTTTGATAGAGTCGTCACAATGCAATTGTGCAGTGCGATGCTCTACGCTAGTGAATGAATAGGCACGCAGGGTATTTTGTTTGCGATTAT
>NW_013652534.1:0-4616 GCF_000499385.1 Eimeria necatrix
AGGTCTAATGTGAAGTGCTAATGAGACTAATGAAATTCCAGTTTCAATATTTTGGTTTGTTAAGTTGGCCATATTTGTCATGGTCTGCTGAGCTTTGGAACCTGTCGGGACACCTACTGGGTTTGCCTGCGAACTTACTGCACGTTGCCTCTCAAAGCTCATTTAGAAGCCTAGAGCTCCCCGCGCATTCCGTTTGTCATTTTTGTGAAAATATATTCGAAAGGGGGCTTACTGTCCCAACGCCTAAGTGCCGAGCAATGGAAAGCACTTGCAGTATTGCCCGAGCGTGAACACCTCAGGCTGTCGGATCATCAAAGTGGCCTGGAATTCTTCTGGTGCGCTTCGAATTCCCTAGCTTGCTGCGGTAAACGTTTCGCCGTCAGCCGCTTACACATCGTAAGCATCTAGCATGCAGCGGTTGGCTATTTCTGCGCAGACACAGTGTTTAAGAACGTTGTAATGTGCTTATAATGCAAGGCTGTGCATTTTTGTAGCGAAAATGAGTGGCTGCAAGACCGTTACATGCCAGGGTGTAGAACCTCTTTTGCTTCTGAGCTCCGTACTCTTGTCGTTTGGCACGACGCCCTATCAAAGACTCGACACCAAATACATGATGCACAACAGTGCTTGGTGAGCGTCCTACTGGAAGCGCATTACGTGACAGTTTGAATTAGCATATGTTTTTTACAGTTTTTTCCGCGCCGAAGTGCCGCTCGCTTGCGTCGCAGAAGCGTTTTTCGGTTTCACAGAATGCTGTGCTGGGAAGTACATTTTGTTCTCCTCTGCCCTTGTTTTCTTTTAGGATATTCTTGGTGTTGGTCAAACCCTTGACAGTTGTACAGGTTGTTTTTGTGGTTCCTGCGGTGTCTGCAGCAAGCACGTAGAAGCAGACAAAATGAGTTATTCATTGTTCGGCAGATGCAGGTAAGCGCTCTGGTCTTCACTTTTTCTTCATCGTCTGGAAAGATATAGCAAAATGCAGAGGTTTCAGTTTGGCCTGTTGGATGCTGGGAGCATGCGTCTTGGAATGCTTTGTGAAGCGGCATGCGCTTCGATGCATGTATTTTGTGACTATTTCCTCGACGTGAAGCGATGGCCGCTGCATGTCTTGCCTTTTCAAAGAGATGCTGTTCTTTGGTGAAACGCACATGTCCTGACATTATTGATATTGCTTGTATGTGCTGTGTATTGTAAAATTCTTTTGACCCTGCCAACGGTTTTGGACGAGTTACTGTTATCACGAAATATATTCAAATTTCGTACTTTGAACCACTATCTGCAATTCAAAGTTTCCATGCCGCATAGCTGGATCCTGGTGCATTCAATTTGGAGGCTTGAGGTGATGATTATTTGCCGTAGCATTGTCAGCTGGTGTCAGAGATGATCCCACGAGTACCTTTGGAGGACTGTTGCGCGAACTCCGTAGCACATATCAGACCTCATGTACACGCGCCATTGTTGCACGCATGCAACAGCGACGTTGCCAGCCAAACAAACCGCAGATGGCTTCATTTATATACTGCAGCTCGAGACCTAGAGCGTCGATCGGCAGAGAGTGGAGCCAAACCGTCTCGGGTATGACTTGTCATTAAACATGTTAGGCTGATTGATATACAGGCATGATATGCATTCGCTGAAAACAAATGAAAAACTTTAGGAGTCACAGCTCCTGCTTTAAATGAGACTCCAGGCCATGCTGAAAGGCTTACGTTTTCATGAAGTCGACCCTTTGGGCCATGCTGAAAAGCTCATTTTTTCTCGAAGTGACAGATTTAAACTTCAGTGGCATAAGTTGAAACGCGCAGCAGCAGTGTGCTATGGTCTAGACGCACTATTCAACGCTGATTCCAGAACGTTTCCGTATTCTGTAGTGCGGCAACGCCTTTATTTTCAGACGCTTCTTCCTGGCTACGTGAGTTACGAAGTGCGCTGCGTAGCAGCCTGCATGTCGTTGTGCGTGACTCGCGGTTACACTGTCTGCGCGTAGCCATAAACTTGGAGCTCTTCACAATTACACGGTTGCAATATCTCTGTTGTGTATTTGCTTGCTGCCGGTGACGTAATTTTGAGCTCCACTAATGCAAGTTGGTATTTGTAGCGGATGAGTCTCGCGAATCATGAGAGTTTGGGTCGAGCTATCGGCTTGCAACTACGCGCCTTTTACAGATTTCTGCTTAGTCTGGTCTGCTGTGCTTCATTCTGCTTATCAGTTAGAGGCATTGGGCTGAGTGCTCCGAAGCAGACTGAGTGAAAGTCATGCTTAGCACGGTATACGGTTGCATTGACTGGCGGATTTATGGAGATTGTACCATGACGAAGCTTGGCTGAACGCTGCGCGGGTTGCTCGACGCGGGGCAAAGGTTACATACTAGAGGGCTACCAGGAACTTACCTCTTCTAGCTTGGTAGCAGAGCAGCGTTACAATGAATATCCGACAAACTGCCGTTTGCACGGACTGAGAATCGATGCGTACAAAGTAATGCAAGTGTACTTTGGCAGTAGCACATATTCGTATAAGTCGTATATCCATTTTACTTTGCCCCAAGCGTGTGCATATGCGTTGTGGAGCCCTTGCTCTGCGCTTGCATTTGGATCATTCCTCGATTCGGCGTCTGCCTCAAACGACATCAGCACGAGTTACAGAGGGTCAGCAGTTTGAATGGTGCTTAACAATTTATATTGAAAAAGCAATGCCTAGGTGTAAGGTGGCTTTTTTGGTGAAGTCATGTTCACGATGATATCCAGTTTGCACGAGGCGTTGGCGTCCAACTACAGAAGCACATCGCACGATTGCAGGACACGCGATGCGTTCTCTGTCAAACTGCGGGACGGCTAAACTTGCAAGGCCGTTCGAACTCGGAAACTCGAATCGCAGGATGAGCACGGCTTTCTCAGTGACTTGCGGAGGTGATTTCCCGCTGAGATTTGGCGGGCAGCTGCTAGATGCGTCTGATTTGTGAGAAAGGTCACTGACACTCCCCGATGCCAACGACTCACGCCTAACAATTTGAGGGTGGAGCAACATGAAAAATATTTGAAGAGATTGCTTCTTCTGGGAGTAAGCGTCGATGCGCAAGAGGTTTCGAGGATGCGATTCAGTAGTCGTGCAGAATTCGCACTTGTCCAGATAATCAGGCAATGGGCACCGTGTGCTAACACACACACCTTGCGACTCCACGACGAGCAATGCGTTCTGTATCCAACTAGGAGGCCGCTAGTATTGCCAGGTTAAAGGGATCAAACTCAGCCAAACAAACTTAGTGAATTGCAATATCTCAAGGATTTGCGGAGCTTGTGCCCGGGTGGGTGAGCTGCGCGACGTGGTCGGTTTATGAGAAAGATGAGTTACGCGAACCGCAGTGAAAGCCACACGTCGAACACGTTCAAAGCGCGGAAAACCTTAGGGTAGATGAACTCTGCTTCAGAAAGTAAGAATCTATGAGTGGGAGGCGTTGAGAAAGCAATTCGACAGTCCGGCAAATTCACACGTGTGTGAGGTATTCATGCCTTCTGTGAATGGTGCTTCAAATTGATGAATGTGTGCAGCTAGTGCTTGGCCGTTATAGGTCCATCGCGCTGCGCAGACCTTGTGGAGACTCTAAATGTCTTGCTGTGTCGAAAGCACAAAACATTAACATGAAGTACACAGAGTGGATAATTTGATACGTCTTTTTCCTTTTGTGTCGCTAGAGTGATTTGATGGCGTGCTTGTGAGGCTTGATGCAGCGGGGTTAGAGAACGCAAAAATGGGAGTCTTCTGTTGCCATTTGTGAGAAACGAGTTCGTTGTGAATCCTACTCATCCGCTGTTTGTTCTCAGCCCAAATCGCGTGCATGTGGAGCACGCCGTGAACTTCTTTCCGCAGCCTGTGCGTGTGCAGAGTGTTTTCAGCGCAATAAGCGGCTCTCCACACATTACAAAATCACAGACTGGCGCACGAGTACAACGGTTCCATCCATGATCCCCCAACGCGCCGTCTCTGGTGCGGCGCCTTGGCAAGGAATCGACTTGAAACATGTGGCAGGTGTGTAGAGCAGTGCATATTATCTTCCACAGGCGCGTGCGGCTTAAGGGTTTAGTGGCTGGATTAATTGCGTGTGTGTCTAGCTGTGGCGGCCTTTGTTTGCAGCAAAAATGCGCTTATCGTGTTCAGCTTTCCAATGCACTGTGTAGCGCTCTCCCGTCTGTTTCTCCTTTGTTTTCGGTTTTTGTGGAGGAGCGTCTTGCGATTGTCTCCAGACTAAGAGGCGTATTCGGTGACAGAGGCCAAGCATCTTCTCAGCTGCTATTGCTGTTGGTGCGCCGCGAGCAGCCAGTACGTGAGAGCAAGCGAGGTAGGACGCGTGAGTCTTTGCTGGAGTAGCTGCCTACTTGGGTCCTGCCGTATGCCATAGTCTTAGTTGTGATTGTTTGCTGAGTGCTGCACAAGGTGCCGCCCTTATTTGAAAGTGTTGGTTGCTGGCTACATCGGTGTTAACTGCTCTATGTATTATGGTGGTGGGCAGATTTGCATGCGCCACGTGACGACAGTGTCAGCGTGAAGCCATAGGGTTGCGGTTGGCAGTGGACACATTTACGGAGGATTGATTGTGGTTGTGCAGGTTGGCGTCGCCGTG
>NW_013652535.1:0-4736 GCF_000499385.1 Eimeria necatrix
ATGATCGTGAATGAGTTACGGAAGGGGGAGATTCTTTGTTTTTCTGCGAAGCTGGTAAGCGGTTGGTAGTGAGGGCGAGTGCAGATCGTAGAGGAGCGTGCATGAAATGTCAACGTGGTTTCTGCTGGTCTTTTCCAAAAATCATTCCGATTCACACGCTGATCGTGACAGGGGTTGTATTTGCCATCAACCGTACGCGCGCCGAAAAAAAACACGATTTTGTAGGTATTTTGCATAGTTGGGCCGCTTTGCGCCGTTTCGAAAGCGCGCTCCTGCTTTGTTGAAATGTCCTGTGCTCACTCATCCCTTGGCCCTTTGGGTCCTCAGTGCCAGAGCAGCTGCTTGTGTGATGCCAGTCGTCTGTGTTTGCTCGTGCAAAGTGTTGTGATGCATAGAGCAAGGCCAGGCTTACGTTCTAGATGTTCTTCGCTGTACGTGTATCATTACGCGTTTTTCTGCCTCAGTAGCGACTGCAGCCAGTATGTGCACAACAAACGTGCGTGATGCGCACAGCGAAGAAGAGGCAGTTGAGCGCTGGAGACAGGTAGTGACACACGTAGACGTGTCTCACTGCTGTTTGCATTGAACAAGCGTAGTCGAACGATGCCTGCTTATCGACGCTGAGTGGTGAGTTCATTCTGTGTGTGCGTATCGCTGTCCATGTAATGGTTTGGGTAGGAAGCACACAGATGCAGGAAAAGGTGCGATAGAGGCTTTTACTTCGAATGTGCGGCTGTAATGGCGCTCGTGCAGGGCTTTTGTGGCGCCGAAAAACAATTGCTGTTTTCATTGGCATGGGCGTGCGCGTTGCTTGCGTGGAACGCTTCAACGAAGCGAATAGCCTTTTTGTCAAAATCATATGGCGAGAAGCTGAGAAATGTTGCTTTTCTTTCACGCAGTCTGTGATCAAGTGAATTGTTGAGTTGCGCTAAATTCACTGAGAATCAAGACAATTTCGCACGGCATGGCACTATAGCACGCATCAGCTGCTTTCACGCTGCTTGCATGGCTCTTCACATGCGAAGTATAACTCAGGATTTGAATTCAAGCGTCCTTGTAGGTACCGTCAACAACAACTGCATCCGCAATAAGGGGATCTTTGAAACAAATATGCCTTATTCCGTAGAGCAGCTTTGGGCTATGGCGCCGGAGAAGTCTCGTTTAGTTGAATTTTTCAAATTCCAGTTCCGGAGTGGCTGTTTGTGAGATGCAAATTTTCCACTGCTGATCGTTTAACGCGGCACAATGTATATGTTGGTGTCAGATTCACTGCTGGGCATTCTTCGTGACATGTCTGGCATGGCGGGCTTCCTATACGTGCATATTTGTCGCAGCTAGTATCTACAGAATGATCGGCGCGAGGTGTCGGTGTTTAACTTCTCTTAATGAGAAATTCTTTCGGCGTCGTGTGACACTAGACAGAGTTGCTTTGCGGTGCAACCTAAGGGGGTATCCTGAGATACGTACACAGAAAAGCTGTTGTGGACAGACGCACGTACACCCTATAGTCGCTGTTCATGGCAATGCCACTATGAAACAGAGTACATAAGGCATCCTCTAATTCTGCATGTTCTTGTGGTAGTTCTTCACACACTCATTGCGATCTTAATGTTCGTGGGCTACAACAGACGACAGTTGCAAACATATCCATTATGGCGCGGTAGACTGCGCCGAAACAATTATTTGCGCTTCCCTTGCGGCTTCTGTTTTTCCCGGTTCGTCGGTCATTCAATTCAAATGAGTTATCAGACATTCTGCATACTCGGATGCTTCTTTTTCCTCCGTTTGGTTGACCTGTGTGGGAAAAGACAACAAACGTCTTGGGGCCCAGGGAGTATGTCACAGCGGAAGCAACCTGTACAGGTGCGATACACGTGCAGGTAGGAGAACGAATACCTTGCCAAAGCATTTGAAAAAGTGTTTTGTGGTTTATTCGCTTGGCTGATATGTGGCCACATCGACAACAGAGAATGAATATGCCAATGGTGGTACAGTACACTATGGCATTAATAATAATGCAGTCAACATGCGCTTTTGCATCATCTGTCATCACGGTTCCCGAGTTTCTCACCAATCAGCCGCTAGACAGCTTCGCAGTATGCAACTTGTCACGGCGTGATGCTGTCTACGCAGCCGGTAGGCTCACGAAGCGTAGACGGCGGTTTTCAGGCGTAGCGAACGACGTGACATTGCAAGGCTACGCCGATTAATGAGTCAAATGCTGAAAACAAGCTGATAGAGAAGGCCGACTTCCTCGATGCGCATGCTGCTTTTTCCTGTCGGCGCATATTCGGGCTTGTCGGCAATTGCAGCTTAGGTGCGTACCAGTATGCACGATCGTTCATAGTTGCATTCGATCGGAGTGCAATTACCCATGCTGCAGATGCCCACCAAATCTTCGTATTCTTCAATAGTTGTAGTTGAACATTGTCTAACTGCTGTTTCCATTGAAGACGCCTGAACTTGTGACTCTTCCATGATCAAGTAAATCCTCATCTATCATCATTTACTCGGTAGTGTGCCTCAGCCAAAAGTCGCATTAGTTATAGACACACCTGGAGGCTATCTCACCGTAGTGGATTTGGTATATGCATGTGGCATGAAGCCAGTAGGTAACAACAAACTGATCCAAACCGAATGGCTTCTGGTGCTGCGTTTGAACGTTTGCGCAGCTTCTCTTGACTCATTTTTTGTTTCTTAGTGCACAGCCGGGGCTCCTGCGTGTTCCTCTGGGACTCATGTGTCATGCCTCACGCGTGTTCGACACATTAAAAATCAGGAAATTAAGTAGTAAAGAAGAACAGTGCTGCACGTTCTTCTGTGCTGTGTGCATGTGCCGAGGAAAGTCAAATGATGCCTGCTTACTGCCGATTAGAGGTACTTTCATTATGTAGTGCACTCGGACTATGAGAGATTTTTTTGGTCAGTGTTAGGAGGAATGTAGCAAGCGGAAGAACGTTGTGGTTTCGGGGCTGTTTCACCTCCGATGGAAGACATCCAGAGAATGTTCGTTTTATTTAAAGCTAATCTCCTTTTTAAAGGGCGCCAGCGTATGCATTGTTTTACGTACGAGGGAGAGATAGACAATTTCTTGGGTGAACGACCGCGAGCTATTTTGAGCGTAGGGGCTGCTCCCATCGCTGTGCAGTGCCGTGTTTAAGGACGGCCCGCGGCGCCTGTGGCAGCCTGGTACGCAGTTTCCCTGATGTAACTCAGATCTCAGCCTTTTATGTGCCTGCTTGCCGATGCCTAATCAGGATGTTCTGCCTATTTAAAAATATTAATTTTACAGGGAGTATGTTCAAGTGGTTTCTGGGTGCGCAGAAGTGATTCACTTGTTGGAACAGATTTGAGGTAACGGCTGCAGGCCAATTATTGTGCTTCGGCACTTGATTCCAAGACATGATGATATTTTTGCCTCATAGCATTGCGTTTGTGCATTCGTCTCCGGTGAAGCACCCCGCATTTTGCGTTTGCGCATGCTACGTTCCTGTGTGGCCGTTCTGCCATACGACAAAAACAACAACGGAAGTCTTTTATCATCGCTCGAAATATCTAGTAGCGAAGGCAAGCTGTCCAGTGGTGGTTTTTGTGCAAAGGACTAGTAATGATGTATCTTCGGTTAGTCACTAAGTGCACTGGATACCTGGAGAATATGGCAGGCGTTTCTACCGCAATGGCTCGAATATGATGCTGCGCAAACACTGAGTACTGATTGATGCTTGAAGGAAGCAGTAGCAATTCATCCACTATTATTGAAAGTAAAATTCGACCTGGTACATATCATCGCTGCAAATTCTGGCCGGAGACTTCATTCTGCTGGCTCCCCTTAAAAAACACTGCGTTTAACTCTGGCGCTGCACACTGTTGTCTAAGCTAGTGAAGAATTGCCGGGATCATGAAGAATGCAGGAAGTGCGTTGTCTCTGCCGTTTCTGGCTGCTCTGTTTTTTCTTGCGTTTTCAAGTTGCACTTTGTACAAACGTTCTTGAAGTCCCGGTACTCGTGACAGGAGAAAAAATGGTTTCACCATGTAACATATTTTCTTCACTCAACATGCTGTTGAAATGTTTAATGTTGCATCCGGCAAACTGCCCGCTAGCTGTGTTTGGTCTCCGGGAAGTACGAAGAGCCAAAGCATGATGAATGTTGACTACTGAGGTGGTACTTTTCGGTGCATTATGTGCTGGCACTTGCCACGCGCATGATGTGAAACGTCCATCGGACATGGCTACACACCGAACTTCACAAAAACAGGTTGTTGCACCGCTCAAACAAACTAGCAGGAAAGGCATTTCTGTCGGTGCGGTAGAGCAGGCAGCGCACAACAAGTGCGTGTTCTGCTCATTCAGGCTTTGCAAACGCATCGAGGTGTTTGAATTCCGCGTATGTGTCGCTGGTTGTGTTTATGGGTCCGGCTGCGATAGTGCGCGCACACACTGGCGCACCTACAAGGTTATTAAGGGCGTAGGCTGAAAGGGTCGGCACGGTCTGGAACGGTCTACACCCGTCCTCTGCGTTTTCCGTGACCGCGCCAACCGTGCAGAGTCTGTGCATAGCTTTGAACATACACAGTTGGAGGTGCGGTAATCTTGAAGGCTGAATTGTTTTGAGAGTCCATGAGGAGCACGTGAGGGAGGAAGTTGATATGAGCTGTCCGCTAACTTTGTCGGGTGCGCAGGAAGTACGTGGAGAGAGGCGATGATGAGCAATGACTATTGAGGTGGTAGGGTTCGG
>NW_013652536.1:0-4674 GCF_000499385.1 Eimeria necatrix
CTTCAAAGACCTAAAACCAGTCTGCTGACTGTTGCACAACACACACTGCGTTGTGATCTTCTGCTCAATTGCTTCTAGCGTGCACCTAACAATGAACTGTCCGCCACAAACCAAATAAGTAGCTCCATGCAGCACTCATGCAAACCAGCATTTTAGATCAGCGCTGTGTCCCAGTAGCGCATGTGCCGAGCCGGAAAGATATTGTACAGTGGCCGCTTCAGCATGTGACACGTCTATACGCCCTCTTTTTGCATGCCAGCATTCTCGAGCTTGCGAGCTAAATACTGTGTGGCTGAAGACTTTGTTTGCAACTGCTCAAGTTGTAAAGATCGCATGAAATGCTCTCAAGCTGAACGACTAATCATGCTGAAGGTGTGCTGCTTCCTGTAGTTTTCACGCCAGTGGCATGAATTCATCACACACATGCTGCAAAACCGCGTGTGCCGCGTTTACGCTTTTGTTATGAAGCGTAGCCACACATGGAAGTATTGGCCTTTTCAAACCCGAAGTTCACTTATTAAATGAAATAAGGCAAGATAGCTGTTGCTGAATCCTTTGTTCCCACAGCGCATTTCGAGTTTTCTGTAAATGAATAGTGGCATGAGGCTTTTTGTCAAGACCTTCACATCCGGTCAATCCCTGGCAATCCACAAGGCTGCTGATCTCACATAATACAGCCAGTCGGCTCTTTTTAAACATGAATTTCTTGAAATCTTGCTAAAAAGCTCAGAATACTGTTTTACTGATTTGCCATATTATTTCAAGCGCATGCGCTATCGTCTGTATGATAACAGCCGACGACGACGCGTAACGCACTACCTTTAACAGAGCACATGCCTACACGTACAGGCCAAGAAATATGATTGTTTAATTGCACTCACTTGTCAGTTACTAGTCACTCGGCTTGTATTGGTCAGGCAGCCCTGCTGTCGGAGCAGGATCCTGCAGCAATTATTTGTAGCCAGCTCACAAACTACATTCCATGGTGCGTTGTTCGCCGGACATCGAAGGGGTCCCCGTTTTCAGCAACAAGGCTGTGAAGCGAAAAGAAACGTAGTAGATACCAAAGCTCACAAGTCGCGTCCTGCCGGAAGATGAAGATGACGCTTCAGCAGGTGACACTTGTGCCCAATACATCCTTCTTATCAAGCTTTCTTCTTCCAGCGCTGGCTGTTTTAGTGTGCAACGTATCAGCCAAGAGCGTGTGACTTATTGATAACGTGCAACGTGCAAATACCAACTTTTCACCCTGTTTAGGTCTCTTTTCTTTGTTTAGTTTGCTTCAAAATTCATGTGCGGATGAACAAAGGCCCAAAGCATCCTTCTATTCATGTCAAAGTTGCACACAGCAGTTGAAATAATTTGCTACTAGACGAAAGCGTGGCAGACTGACATACTGTTTCCAACAATTTTCTGCCGTGTCTGGAGCTTTTGTCTGTGCATTTATTCTGGAAATTCTGTTGAGTGCTGCTCGAGGCGTGGTAGAAATGACTGCTGCTGCTCTTAGCGCACAGGTCAGAGACATCAAGGAGAGGCGCACTCTCTGCGATACATACTACTCCGCACCAATTCTTACGCACTTTGTTTTGACCAGGATTGGCAAGAGTTTCACCACATTCTGGCTTGTAGAGACACTTTAGCACTCAAGGTGCCCTCACAACCCAGCTTCTTCACGCAAACAGTACGCGGGTAACCTGTGCATTAACCTGGTAATGCATTGCCGGAAAGCAAACAGGTTGCTTGCTGGCCGCAGTACTCATGCGACTGCTGTAAACTAGGATGACAACGTCCTAGACTTCAAGCTTGTTTCCATGCAGGTGTTTCGACAGCAATGTGGAGAATGATAAGGTCATGTGCCACTCAACCACTGCCCTTTGAAAACACGCAACAAGTGCCTTCAACGCACCTTCTAAACCCAGAACATTACAGACCATCACGAATACGACACGATCATATCGTTATTGCCTACGCTAGCCCTTTTCACTTAACGCTCTTTATAAAGCTCAGTACAAATGAACGCCTGCTGCCAGGTGGACTAAGTGTTCCACTGCGGCCACTGACGCCAGGGGCGTGGCGCATTGTCTTACGGGCTACAATATCACAGGTACTACAGATGCCGACATCTGGCTGAAGCGGCAGCAACTGACGCTTTCTCTGACCACACTTTCGTATTGAATGCACTCTGCTGTTCAGAATCGTTTGATTGGATCTACTGCTCAGACCTACCTGTCGCAAGTTCATTATCATGACGAATAAGACCTTTTTATTCAAGTGTAGCAGATGAACAGCTGACTGGTTTGTTCACGAAGATGCCGTGAAACGATGTACTTTCTGCAATGCCACGTGTGCCGCGTTGCCAAAATAACTGCACGGTGCAGTAACCACGCAGTAGCCAAGAGCACTGAAGGTACTTGAAATAGTGAGCTTGTGATTCTTCATGAAAGTCATCGCCTCGATGGGCTAAACACGTAGCTGCGATGCAGCTTCGTTTGACTGCGTCTCCACCTCGTACCAATGCTACACTATCTTCAATATGGCGAGCGCGCTGCTGGCTTTAGCACTGGTGGCAGTGCTATAAGACAGTGACACACGGGCTACAGCGGCGCATGCGACAAATCTCAGCGATTTTGCGATATTCCACGCAAATCGACACTCCTTGTAACTCGGCGTCCTGTTTTCTGAGTAGACCAAGAATTGAACTCAACAGTAATGTGTGCCTGAATTGGTTAGGCATGCCGCCTCCAATGTAAGCTAATGTGGTGTTTATGGTTCTGCACTTTTAGTGTGAGAAAGTAGCTCGGAGTGAATGACACACCGGCTACAGCACGAACTCTCGAGGCACGCCGCTGATGGTCGATGCGTTGCAATCTGGTGGCTCCATGATTGTCTGCAACTCAAACAAAAATATGCCAAAAATGCCGTACCGGCTACAAGCGCAGATATGCCACATCGTAATAGTCAAAATGAACGGATCCCTCACCAGCACGTGGAGAAAATCACCTTCATAGCGAAACTGCTTGATGCCCCGCAAGAGACATCATTTGGAAGACATTCTTTGGAAGACATAGCACTGACAACAGTAAATCCGCAGGACGTAAGCCGGCCTCCAGCCCACGCAGCCAGCTAAATCGGCGTACAGGCTACAACACCAAACACATTCAGTGACAATTATACTGAAACAAGCCAGCAGCAGCAAAGCCTGTGAATTCCCCACACTTTAGTCTCGTCAGTCACAGGACAACTTTTCGGCGATATCTTGGTATGCCGTCATTGTGCGAAGCTCCTCCATGTGATTCTACATAGCAGCAACACAGGCTTGGATATAAGCAAACTGCGTGCTGCCTTCTGGACACTTCGAAGCAGTGGTGTGCAGTAAACGCTCACTCCCTGTAGTATCAAGAAATCATACACGATCTGCCTAAATAGCGTCTTGGCGAACACGTGTCGTTCTTATACCGGGCACCCATTTAGCAAAGACAGTGCAAAAGCACATTCTTCTAGGCACGCGCAGTACAGAGCCTCTTGACCGACACAGCAATGCCATGAGCGATACGTCCAAAGCGAGTGTGCCCATGCAGCACTCATCCAAAAGTGAAAGAGGCTGACACGCAGCCTGAACGATCAAATATCAAGCTTCTCATGACAGTATCAACGCTCCGTTCATTAGCCCTAACGATACATTGGCAAGGCATTGTCGTGCATTACTCATGCATGCGTTTTCTTCGGAATACGCACTTGACCCTGAGCTGATTCTGATGCATTAAAGCCACTGCTTATGCACCCTCCATGCGAACGACCTCGCGATTGACGAATAGAATGAAGCACCTCACGTGCAACGCCACGATTACCTAGAAAAACGTGCATGCACTCGGCAACTGACCCCATGCGTGGAGCACACCACTCACGTTATTTTGCCCCGCCTTTTGGGCCAAAACATCCCCGACGATTCAATGCTTCACCACAAACAAATGGCTCTCTGCACTTCTTTTCATGACTTTGTGAACGACGCCCAATCTATTCTTCGCGCGTGCTTGTTGCTGGACTATGAGCAATGCACCAACTGTGCCTTCGCTCGCAGAACATCCCTCATACTGGTCTACCTTTCGTTGCGTGTCCGACGCTGTGGTTGTTTCAGGGTGCATGCGCTGAAGCTATAAACGCATCGACCAAGCGGGCCAGAATGATTGCACTTCAAACCTCCAACCCTCCCCAAGCAAATCACATTTAGCTCCTAGGCTCCACCCAGCCCTTCAGTGTCCAGCGAATTCCTGCTTCCGCTCCATTGCCTTCAACACATCTGTGCATGCTGCATTGCACGGTATGTCGCAAGTCCGCTTCTGCTTCAACGATATGAGTGGCGGCTTATGAAAGAGCGTCAACGCAAAGGCAAAGCTACCCAGCTGAAGCCTTCTATTTGGCGTCGAGATCCAGCTGCGAAATTCACAAACGACGCGTCCTCCTGCAATATTCCGCCCCTTCAAAATCTCTGCTGCTCATGACGGCCTGCTTGGCCCTCACAGTTCACAGCACCTTCCGGCAAATCCGTCCCTCCAGTCACCTGCTGCTCAACCAACTGCCTTCTACCTTCCTCGCTACACCCTGTGCCCTGCTCCTCTTGGACAAAACCTAAACACGCACTTCCTGCAAAGACAGCGGTGCCAACGCATATACATC
>NW_013652537.1:0-4706 GCF_000499385.1 Eimeria necatrix
GACATGGGCCACCATGCAAGTCCATAAAGGCGATCTACGTGTGGAAGAAGCCAGATGTACATGCCTGCCGACGAGAAGAAGACTGACATTTTACAGGTTCGTAGAGCCCTGGGAGTTTTCTGATGTGCTGAAGCGATCCTCAACGAATGCGCTAGAAGCTGTATGACGGGAAAAACATATCGAGTACGGTTCACGAGATAAGAGTCTCCAACCAACTATCAGACAAGAGAAGCGGTACCCTGATGTGTTCCGAGGGGAATGGAAAGTCACCGTATTCAGTGACAGACGTATTGCTACGCTTGCAGCCTTCTCAGTAACTGCGAAGTCACCGTACTCAATGGCAGACGTATTGCTAAAGTTGCAGCCTTCTCAGTAGCCAGCTGAGGCAAATGCAGAGCATGAAATTTCGAGAAGACGATGCACCGTTCTAGACCTTGATACACCATTCATGCCGCGCTTGTCTGACGAAACATTCAGAATGCCTGCTCAAAGCGACGCTTTGGAATACACGAAAATGCCTACAAAATCATTGTCTTGAAGTTATCCTCACGCAAACGCTCACAAGGTGAAGGGCGTGTAAACCTACCTCCTGCATTTTGAAAGGGTCCTCCGTCCTGAGTATTTCGCGATTCTCAGCGCGTATGGCTATACCTCTTTGACGTCCGCATGAGGCTTGATGCATGAGAGTGATGGAACACTGTTCTTCTGGGGTTCATTCAGGCTGGAGATATGCCGCAAGTCTTCTGACTGGCCAAGGCACAGTGATCATGCCACGCTGCTTCCTAAGTTGGCGAAACCCACAACATCCCTCCAAATTAGTGTGCCAGTCTGAAGAGATGAAAATAGTGGGAGCATTTTGGCTTACTACAAATACAGGGTGTTTGTAGTATGCCGAAATGCTTGTCACAACGTCTCGTGTGCGGGCGTGTCTAAAGCGTCTTCCAGGCATGTCTTAGGCTTCACATACTTGCTGGTTTGATTGCGATTTAGTTATAAGCACCTTGGTAGTGACTTTATTCATAGTGCGACGTGGTTCGCTTCGCTTAGCAGTGTTTGACCTCACTCGCTGGTGGTGTATTGTTGAATGTTAAACTCCAACAACATGGGAACAATACAAACTAAATTGTGCTGTGTTGTCTTGCTACTCGATATGCTACAATAATATAAATGAGACGAAATGAAGCAAAATGGGTTCGCCGCAGTGCTGCAAAATTTCTTGGGGTTGGGAAGTGTTGAATACTAGTGTCAGAGCGAAATCGACGCCATGATGCTCACGTGTGCCGCGATAGGATGTGGAGAAGTGCTCAATTAAGTGCAATTGCCGTGCCAACGCTTAGGCAACTTCCTTCGGCAACGAAATAATCATTCCATATTGAGAGACACACTAACTAATGAATGTCTCACGATATCTCACGCTTGGGCCATGATGACGCATCTGCGATTACCAACGAACACGTCAGCATGACGTGCAGCCATGCGAGCAGCGATAAACACGTGACGTCTTGTAGAAATAGCACTGCACCTTCTCTGTATGTAGTGCACACTGACAGTTGGGGCATACAAAAGAGCATATTCAATAAAAATGCAAGCGGATATCAGTCATTTGCACAAAAGAGAGCTGCCACTTTGATGCACCTCGAGACAAACTCAAGGTCAGCGGGATCAGTTCCACCTGCTTTGTGTAACTCACACCCTGTTTTTATCAAACAGACTCGCCCCGGAATTATCGTCTACAGATTAAACTGTTGTCTGCACGCTCTCTCATAAGAGTTGTAACACTAAGACAACCTAATGGGCTTGTTGCGATGCTTTTGGTCAGCGATAAACTTGGACGGATTATCACAAGGGCGACTAAGGAAGAGGGAAGGTATACGGACATCCTGGGTATCGAATATGACTTTTGAACGCAAGTCAACTGAAGGCAGGTCCGCTCCAGTGTTTATACCCAGAGTTCATCTGAAACTATCGCAATTCACGAGCAATGACAGAGCATAACTAAACGTATGCTATCATTGAAAGAAGAGGCCGAAATCCACGGATTGAAGAGCACGCGACGTTCAAGTTAGCAGAAAAAAGGAAGCACCACATAAAGTACAGCGTTTTTCTCCTCGACCGATACATCCAGTGTTTGCTGCAGTCAGAATTTATCACCCTCCAGAAGTTACGCCGTAAACGAAAATTCAATTTATGTGGCAGTCTTGCGATAGGCATTCAGCTCTTGACTGCGTTTCACACTTTCCCATCACATGCCCACTGCCTGTTTTTTTTATCGAATCACAATTTGCGCAAGCTGTGTTGTTAAACTTTAGGGAGTTGTGTCCACCCCGAAGTGTTGAGCTTTACAATTCTTGATGCGGATACACGCTGGCACACAGAGAAGGGGATCTCCAGAACTGCCTGTTTCAACATCGCAGTTGCACATGGGTGCGTAAAGCCGAAAGCAAGAAGCCAAAGAGTTTCCTTTTCCTGTATATATCTTGGCATGTCACAATTTCGTATGCCAAGCAAAAGCACATATCCGAATACCTAGTCTCCAGTACGTAAGTAGCGAAACAGCCTAAGGTGCTAGCAAAACCCGTATTGGCAAGCAGAACGCTCTGGAATCAACCAAATCCGATTCGCTGGGCTCACATACTAAAAGGACTTAGGGGCAAGTAACAGTGATTTGTTTTTGGAGCATTTATATGTCAGCACAAATCAACCTGCCAAACTTTGTAATACACGTTAGCTCGAATCTTACTTCCAAGCAAGCAGACAACAGCGCTTGCGTGTGGAGTGTTGTGCTCTCGGCAAACATTTTGGTCATGTAAGGGTTTACTGCGTTCTTGAGAACATGAAAATTGCCTGTTTCGCGCGAAACGTTAAGTCATGAACGCAATACACAAAAGGCGAAGCTGAGCTACATAATTCTAAATAGTAGCAGATCGATTTCCGCCAGCGATTTTGCGCTGTTGGGATATCGCATATTAATAATATCGACGAGCCACTTACGCAAGTGGCCTTGTAATCCCAAATTTCGCACTGCCGTGTAATCCCGAACGTTGCACCTTGCGCAGTAAGTGGTCGTACTTCCTGATAACGTGCATACGCACAGCCTGAAGTGTCTGAAAAAGGACAGTACGAAATGTGACTTCAAACACGGTGCCACGTTTTGCAAGCTCTAATGCAAATAAGCTGCTCAATGCTCACTTTCTAAACAATCAAACGAGAGATATTGCAGCTGCCAAAATTAGTTAGTGCGCCTGAACGCAAACTTCGATGCTGTTGAGAATCTTTGTTTTGAGAGAAGCTCTCCGTTTACCCTGCATCTTTGCAGTGCTGTTTTGCGTAGCACGTCCACAGCTGTTACATGTCTTACCATCTGGTTGAGCAATTATCGATTTTCGATTTTGCGACTTGCTGAACGCAAGATTAGCTCACCAGCTTTAAGTCACCGGCAATGATGAAAGACATTGACATAGGAACTCTGGACGGAACTCCGGATGCAGAACTGCCTAGAAGGATTTCCGTGCAGTCCATAAACAGTAAAATGTATCCTGCCAGGATATTGAGCAACTCCTGGCTGACGGATGACGTTTTTCGAATGGTAAACGCATTAGGCTAGCCGCAATACAGTCCAAGCTTCATGCTCAAAATCTTCTACTCACTCCCTGGCTCGTACAGGGTGACGTTAATGTATCTCTTTTAGGATCCTTTTCAAACGCCGACTTCCTTCTCATGCCTACATCACTTGCAAGATCAACAACAATCTAAGCAAAGACGGTATAGCCCTTGGCATTCAGATAAACAACACAGCATTCGCTTATTTTCCGCGAGGCGCACTCGCTGCAATATCGGGGGACAGCCATCCTCGAATATATACCTCCACATTGAAGAACATTTCGCCACTAAGGTAAGCATCGTGGGCCACAACGCTTCAGTAAGCCTCTTATGTACTCACTGCACAATACTGGGAAGCAAGATAGCCCCAAACTTACTTCCTGTGCATCCAGTGACCTTTGTTGTGAGCCTTGTTTGGTGCATTTCAAGGAAAATTAGTAAGTAGCGTCTCATGCTCGCCGAGGCCACAGCTTGTACGCTTCGACATTTTTACCGTTTATGGAAGGTTATAGTGATAACGTCAAGCTTTCAAAGAAATCAGTGATTTACCACTGCTACCGGCGGAGATTAAGGCAACTGCAGTTACTTGCAACGTGACCTTCATGGAATGCCAAGACGTGATACTTTTCACGTCTTGGCATTTCATGAAGCTCATGTGTTATCCCTTTCGGAGTGTGTAGTATCGAACATCCAGGAGTTCTAATTGTACCGACAAATACTTTGTGAATTTGTTGTTGTCATGACTGAGCTATACTTCAGTAGGCTACAAGCGAGCAGCCTGTACCGAGGACAACGCGACAGTAGTAACCATATTTTACGCAGCTTACCATCTAATGTTTGGCTGATAATAGATTTTGTCTGAGGTACACAAGGGCGCAGAAATGAATGATGCGTTATCTTGCTGAGAAAGCTTTATTGCTCCATAAGGGCAGCTGATTGTATGTGGCCATTCTCGTCTAGTTTGCATAATGTGAAAACATAGCGGCTTCTTTCTGTTCTGGCTGGCGTTGTCAGCCTTATACCTTAATGCAGCTTGCAATAAAGTAAAAGGCTGACAACGCAGGTCAAGCCGCGATGTGTTAAGCACTTTGTGAGATGACACTGTG
>NW_013652538.1:0-3374 GCF_000499385.1 Eimeria necatrix
TCTAAGTAGGCACTCACAGGCTATTGAAGACCGAGTAATAAGTTCCGTCAACGACGTAATCAATTTTTCGAGTATAATGTGTAGCTCCTGCCACAATGCCAATATAGGTATATTCCCCTTAAAATACTGCGAACCTCCACTGCGTCTTTGCAAACATATGAACACACGAAGCTGGCGGAAATGTGGCATCAATACTTAAGTTTACAGACCCGAAACTTCACGTCTTTCTCGTCTGCACGTAAGAAAAGTATGCCGAAGAGTATGCCACATACTACAATTCAACACAATCACAGATCAACTAGTATACAGAAATGCACGAGCAGAATTACCTGGGGAAATCGCCAAAAATGTGCATTCCTCCATTGTGTTCATCCGCATGATTTAGTGAAGAAAACATGCACGATAATCACGTTCGTATCGGGAATTTCACAGCGCAGCTTTTTAAAGGGTCCATATCGCACCTGCTCTCCTCGTGTAATGACCTTTCAAGCTAAACGCGTTGTCAAGGCAAAACAAGCAGCAAAAAGTTCGCGCCGTACGTAGCACTTGGCGTGAAGCGCGAACGTTCTGTTTTTTTGCCTTTTCGTCGTGTACAGATAACTGCAGCGGCTTGTCGGGCTTAATTGTCTCCTGTCAGCTAGAAAACTAAGCTCAAGAAGCCAATGCAGCTACCTGTATGATACAGAGCCTTCTTTGCAACTGATTGCATCGGACGAGATACCCCCTATAAAATGCCCAGTAGACACCAAGCGAACTACGCCGCCGAAGATGACTAATTGAAGTGAATAAAAAAAGTATAGTTTATTCTTTGAAAACAGCAGGTCTTCAGGAAGGTCCACAGATAGTGATAAATACGTGCAATAAATCACCTACTATGAACTTCACCATGCTGCGCCGGATCTGCCAATTCGACCAAAGCGACATGAACTCTTGAAAAAGCCTAAAGTAAAAGAAAACATTTCGATGAAATTCCTACTTTCTGCAAGTTCCAAGTGCAGTGAAAAGAGGGGTGCTGTACAACGGATGTTACTAATGAGTCAAGTATTAATGTTGGATTCACCAGGTACATGGCTTGCGATGAGTGCCATACCGCTGTTGCGCGAAGATATCCACTTTTTGCATTATCCATAAGTACAGGAAGTGTCCAACGAGAACACACAAACACAAACACATAAGAATACACGAACAAGACTTTAAGACTACTGGAGTTATCATTTAACGGCTCTGCTGAAAAGCGCACTCCCTAATACGATGCAGACCGCTACGATGCAGACCGCCGGTTGAGCTGCGTGACAAGCATTGCAGCGCAACCCATCTGCTGTTGACAAAACAAGAGAAACATCAAATAACTATTGGTTTTGCCTCGCAAAGATATGAAAAACGCGAGTACGCATACACACAACACGGGCTGAAAAACGTGCAGAGGAAACAACGCCACTCCGTGCGATTTGCAGCCGAAACGTCGGTCATGTCAATGATTCCTACAAACGGAATTTTGTCTCCGACTACAATTGACGAACTTGCACGCGACTCGGTTCTACATCAGACTTGTCTAGCACTTCAGCAATAAATTGGCAGGCAGCTGCAATCGGGTACATGCTATTGCGACACAGCTTACGAGGCAAGCAAAGTTATACTATTTCCTACTATTTCATTGACAAGCACAACCATACAAATCGAAAGACAAGCGATCCTGAACGTTCCTGTAGACTCAGTATATATGCTGTGTGAACCGGGAAAGTACCGCTGAAAGTGTTGTCAGGTGGTTTCATCCAGTAACAGACGATTCATCAATTCCACTGAACCAGAAGCTGCCGCTATCTGCATGTAGGACATTCCACAAAACGCTTCAGCTTCTTTACTGCACAAAACAACAATAGACGCTAAAATATCCTCACTTCGCTGCGATGAGGAGGAATGTAAAGAGTATACCTCCCTTTCTGATGAAGCAACACGACGTTTCATTCTACAAAGCTTCCGGCATTTTTCCTTACGCTGGTGACAGCTCAGTAGCAGCTATTGGAGCTGTGACGACCCGCGAGCGTCCAGCAGAATTAGTTTGAACTTTTATTTGTAGCACCGTCAGAATGTGAGTTGAATGAGCATCGAAGCATGCTGTAAAGTGGAATCAGGATAGCCCGTACTCGCCGATACCTCCCGCATGCTAACATGTGTATATATATATATATTTATACATATGAACATAGTACATATGGGCCAGGTGTAAAGTACTCATACACAACTGCCTGCTCCCTGAACGGCTGGTTACCTTTCAGTAGACTATTGGAGAATCATGGCACAGTGCGCGTTAGTATCTTCGCAAAACGAAAAGTGCCGCGGTGCATGCCATGTGATCTTGGCAGGCTAGCTAAAGTTTGCATGAATATTGGCGAGGAACTCTCATCAAACACAGGATATATGACCGCTAAAATACTTCATTGTGCACATCAGAACTAATACCCAACGTTGCATTCCGTACTGGTTGCGTTCAATGCGTCTAGCAGACGCACTCCGCCCCTCGAAAACGTGTCACCACATCCAGCATCACAACTGGCGACGATGTTCAATTTGAACTGCACACGAAAAAAACTTTAGAAAAAACATAGATGCAGTAGACCGGCAGCAAAACAACAGCAACGCCGAACGCAAACAGCATTTATGTCTAACAATACCAAATTGACATCCTCAACAGACTCGGAACAATGTTGTCCCCCAAGACTATTCTGAGTTAGGAAATCGCTAATCAAATGCCTTCAAGCATGCACATTCACCTTCACACGACGCATACCGCAGTTTCTGTCAGGACGCGAATCGATATAATCGCACCCTCATGGTCCGCTTTTGTGGTCCGCTTTTGCAGTGCAAGCAATGAACCAGCACACGCCTTGTACATACAGCGTGCGCCGTGACACCGCAGCCTATTCCATTTGCTTCCAAGGAACCCTACCCCCCCATGAAAAAACGTCAAAGCACAATGGGACTTAGCGTTGCAATGTGCGAGGCAAAGAGAAAGGCAAATAGCACAATGCTTGCAACTATGCTGAAGTGCCATCAGTGAGTCGGCTGTTTAGCAACACCTAAGCTCTCAAACTGTGAACAAAACTTCACTTGCGTTAATGCGATTCGAATATGATATCAAATAATCCCAGAGCAGGTCTCTCTGTGGAGTGACAGAAATAGAAAGGCATATTTGCACAAGCAGAATACCAATATAATCCACAAATCTACGGATAGCAAAAAACCAAAATGCATGTCATACTCGTAATCATGCAACAAACAATGCACGCAAACAATGCGTTGTGCCAATGCTAACACGCGACGATGTTCAAACGCCTACAACGTTTTGATGGCCAGATATTATACGAGCCGCAGCC
>NW_013652539.1:0-4639 GCF_000499385.1 Eimeria necatrix
AAAGTTACTCAGTGATGATTGGATTTGCAAGAAAAACAGAAGCCCTTGGACTGTCAACTGTTGAGATAGGGCCGGACATCAAAGTGTCATGCTGCCTTGCATCTACCAACAGTGGAAACTGTACAAGCAAAGGGACAAAATAGCTGTCCTTTACGTAGTATGTGCATGCCCCGAATCACCAAAAGCGAATAACGTGAATGCAGGGTGATTCTGAGCTCTTAATTCGAACTTTCAAGCGGACTACTCACCCAACGATAGAACACACTACACATGGGTACATATGGTTGCAATGTCCACAGTTCCCTAACAAGTTGCCTCCAGCAAAACTCACTCCCTTGAACACCGATCCTTTTCCCAGTTCCAAAAGCAGTATTTGCCGCAGACTCTTGCGAGGCGTTTACAAAACGATGCAAAGGGAGCCAACGTCTTCAATGAATACAGCAGCACGTGCAGAATGAGGGTGAATATGCTTTTGATGAATGTTGGCGCAGAGACCACGACGGAGAATATAATCAATTGACACAAAGTGGAACAGCAGCCCCCACAGTTTCTTTAAAAACATAATTTCAAGTGAAAGGTATCATAGCCGTAAGGAAACAATTCATACTCAGCATGAGGTCTCCAGCCTGATTGTGCAAAAGTCGATCACTGCATGGTAGTTCAGCGCATGCACGATTTGTCGCACTTTTAATACTAAAGCGGCACAAGAACAATAAGGAGATTCCCCCGAATATGTATGCTCATAAGAACAGCTAAAGCAGTGTCGTCTGGAGCTCTTGACCAAATTCTGTAGAATCATGAATGCACCCGCTTCTCTACATACTACCACCTCACCAATACTATAAACTTGCTAATAGTTCTGAATTCAGACATGAGAACTGGACGGATACTAAGTGCGGAATCCCCCATAGCCTTAGAACAAGCGAAATTGCATCAAATCCTAAATTCTGCAACCTCAGCTACCAATCACTAGCACTGCTTCTTATCACATACAGGCTGCACCAAAAGAAAAAGCGGATCTCTCATGCGCGCCCGTTGCCTTCCAAACGCAACATATGACTTCAAGCTTTGGCAGCGACATTTGGGAGTTCAGCGACTCAGATGATCACCATTTCACGTGAAGAATACACCCAAATACGATTATTTCGCAGCATGCGGCAAAAATTCTTGACAAGAAATATTGAGCATCACCAACTAGTTTCATTGCGCAGCTGTACCAACAACAAAGCTCTGCACGGAAGGCTGTTCCCTTACTCGCCTTGAACAAGCAATTCAAGTTCAATTGAGCGAGGAGTTGCAGGACTCCTCACGGCGACATGAGACACATCGAACAAGCACCATCCCCATCAATCCAACGTCCCTCGACCGCCCCTTTCTAAGGAAGGGAAAACACAGAACATCCTTCTGCATGCACTCACCCGCTGCGCCCCGAAAATGTGTCGACGTGCAACAGAGCAACGTGATGTAACAGCTGACGGTCACAATACCAGCGGCATGCTTCGATATGAAACACAAACACATATCAGCTTTTTGGTACTACATGCTTTACAAAGCTAAAAAGAGCAAAGTGTCTGTCACATGCAGCTGCTGAACGCATGGGCAAAAATGCTTCACGCCTACGGTGACAGCTATTGTGAGGTCAAAGGAACACGCAAAAAACTAGAATGCCCGTTATTCTCCTCCCATTACAGAAAACTAACTATCGAAGCAGCAGCAGTGTGCCAGCTAGCAAAGGTAGTTCACATGGATGACAGACTACCTCGTCCGTGAAGAAAACACACTATGGCGTTTAGGGCACCGGGTAATAGCGTACACAAAACAACACAATAGGTCAGTATCGCGCAGCGACACTAACCAATTGTGTGTACTGACCTCTACTTCCTAGACGCGTACTCCCTGGATATAAATCTCCCAGTTGCGACCTATATACAAGTCTTGTTTGTGCTGAATGCTACCTAGACCTATAGTAATTGCGAAAGCAAGATAGCAACATGAGAAGCCCCTCAATTTACGTAAGGCTCCGCTAAATATGCTCTTAGCCTCGAAGACAAACACGAAAAGGAGTTCATACACCTAAACAGGGGGACGCAAGCATCATCTCCGTAAAATGATACACGCTGCCGCCCCAGTTCAGACAGTGTATAGGTTCCCCGGTTCACAGGCTTGGTGGTGATAGTTCAACAATGCTTGACCATTTAAGCACTTGCCTATCATCACCCTGGCAGCTGGGCAAGCGCGCACAATTTAGCACAACCAAAATGATGCGGGAAAAGAGTAAAGTGGCAAATTTTCAACAAGTGAAGAGACATGGAAGTGTAAAGCGAGCATGCAGCATTGCGCCGCCCTGCATGTAATACTAGCAAGAACATAGTTACCCCATTTATCCACTTTGCTGATCGCATTTATTCCACACGTGAGATCTTAGCAGGTTTCCATTCCGTCTGTTGTAGCTTTTGCTGAACAAACAAAACCGCGTAAGGTGCCGAGGCCAACTACCGTAGCCACCAAAAGTCACCACCATTCCTTCACGTACTGGCTGAACGCCACATGAAGCTTAATAAACATGTACCAAATACGCGTTCCTTTTCTTATGAGCAGCTAATTGTCAACACAGGTTTTTGTTGAAATTCGTGCATCGAAGTAGCTGACCGGCATGTCACCAGGGCAAAATGCATCGGACGCCAGGCAAGGAGTGCCGCCGCCAAAACTCGTACGTTAGAAAACAGGATAACGGGAGGTATCAGCGTCGGTATTCAGCACGTTTTGTCCGTTAAAAGCATGTTCTCCATATACTATACACCACGTTAAACAGGAGCATTACTTGTGATCACCCTATCCCACGTACAACATACAAATACCTGAAACGAAAAAGGCATATTTAGCGCAGTTGACAACGTTGGAGTTGCGTGCTATTACGTGTTACTCTGCAGCAACAAAAGCGAAAATTCGCAGCATATGGGCTCACGGGCTGCACAGAAGCAATGCAATAGTGTCCAAAAGCCCAGCGCGTCAAGTCTGCTGACATCTGCACAGGAAGCGGCACGTTTGACCTGAAGATGACTGGATAAGATTCGCTGTGGTTTCGGTACTCGTAGTAGTCTGCTGCATCCAGAAGGCAAGCATCTGTAGCATGCAACTGGAAAGATGATTACCAACCCCACAAAGTCGTCGATACCTACGATCCCTGAAAAGCAAGAAAAAGAATGATTGCGTTTCTCCTATCCAAAGCAGCATCCGATTAAAGCAGAACAACTTTTGTTCCGACAGAGAGTGTCAGTGCATCGCCGCACCCCCCGTGGTTGTTTGGGGCCTCAACATGGCGGCAACGTACTCCCTGGGGAAACAACCCTCCATAATTACGTAACGTAAAGCGAAGCCCGTCACAAGTGCTGCCGAGGCAATATCGATGCAGTCCCGCGAGCAGAGATGATATGCAGAAATCCTGCAAATTGTTCAAGAGGTCGCTGAAGGTGCATGTGCTCATCACTACGTGGACGAAAGCAGTGCTATCTTAGCGCACAGACACCCAATTCTCATACTGCTGCAGAAAATGAACGGCACAAATTCAATTGAAGCAGCACACGCTTTCCCAAACCACAAAGTGTTGACACATTCAGAAAAGTGTCCAAGTGAGCTGTCTAAAACCTTCCAGGCCGTTTGACCAAATGCTCTCTTTTGCCTCGAAAGTGGGCGAATGCATGTCATTTTGCGCAACAAGAGCAGATGTGTGCACCCTGATAAAAATGGAAAGCACCAGCACCCAGTTCTGCCTGAAAGATCTGAATGAACAGAGGGCGCGCGCAACACCCGCCGCTGCACACACTGCACTGACGAAAATGTCGCCACAACGGCCTCTTCATATTGCCTGTAAAATCTACACAGGGAAGATACAAAAACATGCCTTTGTGCTTAATCACCAATTCAATCAAAGCAAATACAATCATATCAGGCAATATTCGGCAGCGTGTGCCGTAACGTAGGGGCTGAACGCCACAAGAAACGTGTTGGGTCGAAGTGGTCGGAAGCATTTTCGTCAATGAGTCGTAGCTGCTCTGAATATAATATCAAAAAGACAAACTCTCTCTGCGTCGTATGATAGAGCCAAGCACTCCATGTTTAGCGTTTACCGATTACATTTGTAGCGAGACTTCGCTTATCTGTTCTGCTGAATGTTTCCTGCTACTAAAAGACAGCAGGAGGAAAAAACACTCAGCAGGAAACCGCACTAGAGTTTAACCTAGGAAATACGTTTAAAACTGGGCTCGATATAAAAGCCACTACAAGCATATAGCGAGCGTTTTCGAAATGTTTCCCAGTCAGTTGCTGCTCTGAAAGCACTAGCACAAAAATTTATGCTGCATGTACGCACACGCTTCGGAGATATATTGCGGAGATATATTGCAACATTGTTCAAAGGCACAGCATGTCGCAGTCGCTAAGGACTGTACAACAAGTAGCATGGATCGCATTGCAAAGGCGGCTAAAGTAGAGCTAGTCCTTCAGTACTTAATGCTGTCTGCTGCTTTTAGAGAGCAATGACTGCTAAGAGTGTCAGCATAATGTGTATTTTAGTAGTATACTATATGAGGAAAATGGAAAGTAACAAGACAGAAACTCTACCAATGATTTGTCAACCTCA
>NW_013652540.1:0-213533 GCF_000499385.1 Eimeria necatrix
TGCTGCTGCTGCTGCTGATTATTGTTGTTGTTGTTATTGTTATTATTGTTTTGTGGGGTGGGGAGGGGGGGGAGGGGGAGGTGGTGCTGGTTTGGGCGCTGTTTGCTGGGCTGGAGGGCGTGGGCTGCTCGTGAAATAGCGGCTAAGCTGCTGCTGCTGCTGCTGCTGCTGCTGCTGCTGCTGCTTGTGCTGCTGCTGCTGCTGCTGCTGCTGCTGGGGTTTAGGGTTTGAAGGACCTGCCTGTGGAGAACGCGGAGCAGCGCGTGGGGGTGGAAATAGTGGAGAAGGCCTGCCAAGTTCCTTGCAAACTTATTGCTGAAAACGCCGGCCACGAAGGTGCTGTTGTAGTTGGCAATTTGCTGCGGCAGAGCAGCAAAACTTTCGGCTTCGACGCTCAAAACGGAAAATACGTCGACATGATCGAAGCCGGTTCGCCCTGCTGCTGCTGCTGCTGCTGCTGCACCTGCTGCTGCTGCTGCTGCACCTGCTGCTGCTGCTGCTGTTGGCGGCGGCGGGAGCGCCGTGCTGCTGCTGCACGTGCTGCTGCTGCTGCACTTGCTGCTGCTGCTGCTGCTGCTGGCGGCAGCGGGAGCGCCGTGCCGCTGCTGCACGTGCTGCTGCTGCACTTGCTGCTGCTGCTGCTGCACTTGGTGCTGCTGCTGAGTGCGGGGTTTGCTGCTGCTGCGGGGGTTTGCTCAGGAATAATAGACCCGACGAAGGTGGTGAAGACAGCCCTCAGCGACGCAGCTTCTGTTGCTTCTCTTATGGCCACAACTGAAGCAGCAATAGTCGACGCCCCAGAGCCGAGAGCAGCAGCAGCAGCAGCAGACCTCGCGGGCAGCCAGGCCGGCGGAATGCCCATGGGCGGCATGTTCTAACCAGCAGCACAGAAATACCAGCAGCAGCAGCAGCACAGAAATACCAGCAGCAGCAGCACCACAGAAAGGTACCAAAGGGGCCCCCAGCGGGGTCTGGGGGGCCCCTGGGGGGCCCCTGGGGGGCCCCTACGGGGCCCCTAGGGGGCCCCTAGGGAGGCCTTTCGGGGGGCCGAAGGGGGCCTCTAGGGGTTTCCATGGGGGCCCTAAGGGGCCCCTTAGGGGGCCCCTGGGGGGCCCCTTTAGGGGGCCAATGGGGGGCCCCTGGGAGCCCTCTGAGGGGCCCCTCAGGGGGGCCCTTTAGGGGCCCCATGGGGGTTATGGCCCTGTGTGGCTGGGCGGGGCCCGTGCTGCAGCAGAGCGGTTGCTGCAGTGCTGCTGCTGCTGCAGCAGCTGCTGCAGCAGCGGGGCTTTTAAGGGCTGCAGCAGCAGCAGCTCGTGCTGCTGCAGCAGCAAAGAAGACGCGGAAGCCGCAGAAAACCGAAGGTGGCTGGGGTGTACGTACACCCGGCGCACTTATTGGCTCGGGGCCTGGCCCCTCTTTTACTCTTAAGACTTCATTAAGTTTGGCGGAGCCTCAGCTGCGAAACCCTAAACCCTAAACCCTAAACCCTAAACCCTAGCTGGTCAAACCCTAGCTGCGCCGTCCGTCGGCTACCCCGCACACAGCGCCTTCTTCGCCCGCCCGGGACACCAGAACCCCAAACCCTAAACCCTAAACCCTAAACCCTAAACCCTAAACCCTAGCTTGAACGCGAACACGAGTCTGTAAACAACGCCCAGGGGCCTCTACAAGCCGTCCCATTGGGGGCCCCCCACTAGGGGGCCCCCATTTAAGGGCCCCCAACTAGGGGGCCCCCACTTGGGGCCCCTAGATGGGGGCCCCCATTGGCGGCCTAAGAGATGGGCCATCTGGGGGCCCCCAGGGGCCCCTCTTTTGGCTGGGGGCCCCCAGGGGCCCCTCTTTTGGCTGGGGGCCCCCAGGGGCCCCCCTTTTCGCTGGGGGCCCCCAAAGCCAGAGACAACACTGTGGGGGGCCCCCGCGCCTCGCCACTCTGCGCTGGGGGCCCTCTAACTACAGGGGGCCCCCCGGGGGCCCCTGGGGGGCCCCCCAGCCCCCAGGGGGCCCCCTAGGGGGGCCCCGTTGGGCCCCTTACTAAAGGGGGCCCCCATGGGGGTACCCTTTCTTCTGAAGGCCCCCAACGAAAGGGGGCCCCCAGGGGGGCCCCTCTACATATATATGAGGGCCCCTGAATAGATTTTGGGGCCCCCCTGGGGGCCCCCCTAAATAGAAGGGGCCCCCTTGGGGGGCCCCCCTAAATAGAAGGGGCCCCCCTGGGGGCCCCCCAATTAGAAGGGAAACCTAAAGGGCCCTTTGAAGGGCCCCCAATGGGGGCCCCTTAACTGGGGCCCCTAATTGGGGTTTAGTTCATTTATGTAGCGGCTACTGGGTGGTAAGGGCAGCCCCCAAACCCTAAACCCTAAACCCTAAACCCTAAACCCTAATCTTCGAAGGCCGAGCTGACTCCTAGTGGCTTTTATACCACCGAAAAAAGTAAAGGAGAGCGCCGCCTGCATAACAGAAGCATCTAATAACCCTAAACCCTAAACCCTAAACCCTAGCTGCAGCCGCAGGCAGCGCATATGGGCCCAAACCCTAAACCCTAAACCCTAAACCCTAAACCCTTCAGCCTCTTGGGTTTATAAATACCTGCAAGAAGTCCGAGAAGGAGGGAGCCGCTCACGCCGTCTGCACAAACACCCCAACCCCCAATCCCTAAACCCTAAACCCTAAACCCTAAACGCTAAACCCTAAACCCTAACGCCAAGTCCCAAGCCACAAAACCTTTGCTGTCGCCTCAATCTCCACGCCTTTAGCTGCACAGTGTAGACGCCGGACTGTAAACCCGCCACCCCAATCCCCAAACCCTAAACCCTAAACCCTAAACCCTAAACCCTAAACCCTAACCCTGAGCAGCAACCCCCAGCTTCTTACCGTAGGCTGCCCGGTCCAATATAAGGCTGTGCAGAGATAAGGCTGATAGGTTGCGAGGCTCCTGAACATCCAAACCCCAAACCCTAAACCCTAAACCCTAAACCCTAAACCCTAAACCCTAGGCCCTTCGCCACGTTCCTCCCCGCACGCGCCCCTGCGCAAGCATTCGCTCAAGTCTAGGGCTACGGGTGGCCTGCTAGGGTTTAGGAGCTGCTAGGGTTTAGGGTTTGGGGTTTAGGGCTGGCTAGGGTTTGGGGTTTAGGGTTTAGGGTTTAGGGTTTGCCACCATTCGAAGGAGGGTTTCCACTCTTCGCTTCGCAAGAGAGTAATGGCCCAACTTCAAGTACACCAGCGCCAGCTGGAACAGGCAGTCCGACCTAGCGCGCAAACCCTAAACCCTAAACCCTAAACCCTAAACCCTAAACCCTAGACCCTAAACCCTAAACCCTAAACCCTGTTTAAGCCCTCGCCACCCACCTAGCCCCAAGTGCTCGCCGCACGGCGCCCTCGCGCCCGCGCATTCTCCCCACTGTCCACCCCCAAACCCTAAACCCTAAACCCTAAACCCTAAACCCTAAACCCTAAACCCTAAACCCTAAACCCTAAACCTAAACCCTAAACCCTAAACCCTAAACCCTAAACCCTAAACCCTAAACCCTAAACCCTAAACCCTAAAACAAAACCCTAAACCCTAAACCCTAAACCCTAAACCCTAAACCCTAAACCCTAAACCCTAAACCCTAAACCGCAAACCCTAAACCCTAAACCCTAAACCCTAAACCCTAAACCCTAAACCCTAAACCCTAAGCTGACCACTGCCTGCAAAACCCGATTTCCAGCAACTCCGTGAGCAAGTCCACGGAGTCCTTTAAGTCCCTTTTATTTGGAGAGCAAATTAGCAAAGAAGCAAATTCGAACTGCAGCCGAGGGCAGGGGCAGCCGCTCTCCACTTGCTGCAGCCAAACCCTAAACCCTAAACCCTAAACCCTAAACCCTAAACCCTCAATTCTGGATCTTGAAATACAGCTGCACGATTATATGCATGTGCGCACGAGTAGAGATCTGGAAAAGCAGCAGCAAGTGAGCAGCAGCAGCAGCAGCAAGTGAGCAGCAGCAGCAAGTGAGCAGCAGTAAGAGAGCAGCAGAAGCAGCCTAGCGGAATCAACTAAGCAGCAACAGCAACACAGCAGCAGCAAATGGAAAGCAACAGCAGCAGCAGCAACTAAGCAGCAGCAGCAACTAAGCAGAAGTAGCAGCAACTAAGCAGCAGCAGCAACTAAGCAGCAGCAGCAACTACGCAGCAGCGGCTACTACGCAGCAGCAGCAACTAAGCAGCAGCAGCAGCAACTAAGCAGCAGCAGCAGCAACTAAGCAGCAGCAGCAGCAAAGCAGCAGCAAGACCAGAATGTCCCACCTCGATGTACTTGGCTCTTAGGGCGTCTGTTTCTGCCCTGAGATCGAAGCCGAGGGCCCCGCTCATCTTCTGGCCAAACCCTAAACCCTAAACCCTAAACCCTAAACCCTAAAGCCTAAACCCTAAACCCTCGCCGCTGCGCCGCAAACCTCCATGCGCGGGCCAGGAGGAGGAAAAGGAACTTTTGGAAAATGTAATGGCAGCAGAAATGCAGAAAAGCAAAAATGAAAACGGGGGCAAGAGGTTAGGGTTGCTGAGGTGTACATACACCTCAGCGGCTAAGGCGCGAGCCGACAGCCGCAGAAGTGAAGGCGCTGCTGCGCAGCCTCGGGCCTCAACCGAAGCCCTCAGTGGAAACCCTAAACCCTAAACCCTAAACCCTAAACCCTAAACCCTAATTTGGGGGATTGTGCACAGGACACGGCGGCGGCGCAGCTGCTGTGCGGCGCTCGGCGCCCCCAGCCCCAGCAGCTGCTGCAAGTGGATTTGGTTCTTCTGCTGCATTTTCTCTTCTTCTTCGAAAAGAACTTGTAAAATAATATTCTAAATTTGCAAAAAGTAAATCTGAACAGCTTCTGTGCACCCCCGAGTCCCGGAGGCTGCCGCTTCTGGCTGCGCGCGGCTGCGGAGCTGCGTGTACACCTGAAAAGCCAGGGTGTATGTACACCCCAGCGCCCTCCCCTCGAGTCCCAGCTGCTCATTTTTCGTCACTTCTTTTCTTTTTGTCCTTCTAAATGCTTCCCTGGCTGCCGGCTGGGGCGAACGAGTCGTTCACTGTGCAGGCTTGAGGTGTATAGACAGCTCGCAGCAAAATGCTCGCTGTGGCCACCCGGGGCTTCGCAAGGCGCCCCACAGCAGCAACTACTGCAGCAGCAACAACTGCAGCAGCAGCAGCAGCGGGACCCCCCGCAACTGCAGCAGCAGCAACAACAGCAGCAGCTGCCACGGCAGGCACCCCCAGGCTCTTCTCGGGCGTCAAGTTTCTTGAGCAAAAAAGGTCCGGCGAGGAGACTGTCTACTTCAAGAAAGAAGGCAAGTCATCTGCTGCTGCTGCTGCTGCTGCTGCTGCTGCTGCTGCTGCTGCTGCTGCTGCTGCTGCTGCTGCTATTTGAGATCCATTCGCACCAGCGAAGGCGTTTGCTTCTTGCTGCGGCGGCCAAGTGTGCTGCTGCTCAAAGCAGCAGCAGCAGCAGCAGCAGCAGCAGGAGTGCATTTAAAGGGCAGCTGATTTTATTTGTCCTAAGTGCTGCAAGTCTCAAAGACATTTTGCTGCCTTTGCTGCTGCACTGCAGCAGCAGCAGCAGCAGCAGCAGCAGCAGTTGCTGCTTCCGGCCTTTGTGTTTGCGCTTTTGGGGTGTACGTACACCCGATCGCCCCCCGCAAATGCAATTAAATAACTTCAAATAATAAATAAATAAATAAATAAATAAATAAATAAATAAAAATAAATAATAAATAAATAATATAAATATAATTCAATGTGACATATTCATATACAAAAGCCAAATATTAAGCATCTCGAAAGCCGCATTAAACATCGCAATTAAAACTTTGAAAGTTTATTCATCAAAAGTCCTCAACAAAATAAAACTCCACTTCCCCTTTCCCAAAACCCCGCCGCCGCCGCTGCTGCTGCTGCTGCTGCTGCTGCTGCTGCTGCTGCTGCGCTGCTGCTGCTGCAGACGAGGCGCTGCTGCGGCGGCTGCTGGCCAAACACCCCGAGGCGGACCCCCGCTACCGCAGCACGGGGGGCCCCGCGCTGCTGCAGCCGCTGCAGCCGCTGCAGCAAGCCATTTCTTTATCTGTGGCGAAGCATTTTGCTGCTAAAGCTTCTAAGGCTTTTCTTGAAGAGTTGCCGCTGCTGTTTGCTGCTCACGGCTGGCAGCCGCCGCCCGAGCACAGGGCCCTGCTGCAGCAGCAGCAGCAGCAGCAGCAGCAGGCCCAGGGCCACAAGCGCGACGGCTAGCTGCTCGCTAGCTGGCTAGCTGCCTGGCTAGCTGCCTGGCTAGCTGGCTAGCTGGCTGGCTGGCTGGCTGGCTGGCGGGCTAGCGGGAGCGGCGGAGGGTTGGCCAGCTAGCTGGCTAGCTGGCGAGCCAGACGGGTGGGGAGCTAGCTGGCTAGCTAGCTAGCTAGCTAGCTAGCTAGCTAGCTAGCTAGCTAGATGGCTGGCTAGCCAGCTAGCTGTAGAGCCCTGCTTCCGAGTCAGCAACTTGGCGAGTCAAACACAAGGGCCCTGCTGGGAAAACGGCCTGCCGGCCAGCCAGCTAGCTGGCTAGCTAGCTAGCTGGCTAGCTGGCTGGCTAGCCGGCAAGCTAGCTAGCCAGCCAGCTAGCTGGCTAGCTAGCTAGCTGGCTAGCTGGCAGGCAAGGCAGCAGTTAGAAAGACGGGCCTCATGTTAGCACGCAGTGAGAATTCCACTTGCTGCGAGACGCCCAGTGAGCGAGCAGCTAGCCAACTGGCCAGCTTGCTGCTGGGTTGGCTAGCTAGCTAGCTAGCCAGCTAGCCAGCTGAGCAGCTAACTGGCCCAGCTATCCAGTCAGCTGGCCAGCCAGCTAGCCAGTAAGCTAGCTAGCGAGCCAGCTAGCTAGCCTAGCTAGCGAGCCAGCCAGCCAGCTAGCTAGCTAGCTAGCTAGCCAGCTAGCCAGCTAGCTAGCTAGCCAGCCAGCTAGCTAGCAAGGGCAGGCGTGCGGGGCTCCGGCCCGCGCAACTTCGTAACTCGCACTTTATGTCTCGCGGTAGCTGTATGACTTCCCTTATTTGCTGTTCACCTTTACAATAGCTGCTGCTGCTGCTGCTGCTGCTGCTGCTGCTGTGTTGCTGCTGCTGCTGCTGCTGACTGCGGGCGCTGACACGAGCGCATGCAGAGGCAACTCCCGCTTCTGCTGCAGCTAGAGAGCAGCAGCAGCAGCAAAACACATTAGAGGCAAGCTGCTTGCAAGTTGAAGTCAATGTATAACGGAGCTTACTGGGAAACGGAACCCTAAACCCTAAACCCTAAACCCTAAACCCTACAACTTAATAATGTACTTCATCAGCCCAAACACCCGGGGGCCCCAACTAGCGAACAAGACAAGAAACAAAACAAATAGTTACAAGCAGCAGGGGCCCCCAAGGACTTACGGGGGCCCCTAGGGGGGCCCCTAGGGGGGGCCTCGGGGGGCCCCTGGGGGCCCCTGGGGGCCCTCAGGGGCCCCGAGGGGACCCCAGGGTACTTAGTGCGTGGACGCTGGCTTTGAGCAAGTGCCTTATTTCGTGCAGCAGCAGTTGCTGCTGCTGCAGGTGGCTGGGCAGCAGCAGCTGCTGCTGCTGCTGCTGCAGCTGCTGCTGCTGCTGCAGCGCCTCGCTCCAGCTGCTGAGGGCTAAAAGCAGGGGCCCCATGTGGGCCCTCAGTTTGCCGGCGGGGCGAAAGTCCGATAAGAAGACCCGCAGCAGCAGCAGCAGCGCGTCGCGCAGCGCGCGCGCCCAGCATGCCCCCTCTTGCTGCTGCTGCTGCTGCTGCTGCTGCTGCTGCTGCTGCTGCTGCGTATCTCTCAGGAAGAGGGGATTTGCTGGCAGCAAGGAGTCCTGTGGCGCGAGGCGAACGACCAAGAGGAAGTAGAGAGCGTCAGGAAGCGTGGCGGAGTGCTGCAGCAGCAAAAGCGCCCTTGCTGCTGCTGCTGCTGCTGTTGCTGTTGCTGCTGTTGCTGCTGCTGGAGTTTGTCGAGACACAGAGGGCCCTCTTGGGCTGTAAAAAGGCGAGACCTGCAGCACCTCTTCGTTCTGCTGCTCCCCATGGCGCGTGCCTGCGTCTGCTGCTGCTGCTGCTGGTCCCGCTGCTGCTGCTGCTGCTGCAGTTACAGACACCAGGAAATGCAGCAAGGCAGCAACCAGCTGCAGCGGCAGCTCGGGCAGCAGCAGCGGCGCCACAAACTCTTCCAGCGACTCCTTCGGGCTCAGCCCAGGCAAAGCTCCTGCAGCAGCAGCAGCAGCAGCAGCAGCAGCAACAGCAGCAGCAGCCCGAAAATGCCGTCAGGACACTTGGAAAAAGTTTCCCAACTGCAGCAGCATCAGAGCCAGCAGCAGACGGGACGATCAATTATAGATCTACAGTTGCAGCAACAGCAGCAGCAGCTCCTCAGTTGCTGCTGCTGCTGCTGCTGCTGCTGCTGCTGCTCTTGTGCTCAGCGGCTGTCTCTAAAGACAGTCAAAACTGCACTAAAGCCTCAAGGGGGCCCCTCTAGGAAGCTTCACTCTGGGGGCCCCCAGGGGGGCCCCAGAGGGCCCCCTAAGGGGCCCCTTCAGGGGGCCCTGAGGGGCCCCTTTAGGGCCCCCTTGGGGGCCCCCAGAGAGCACCCAAAGGGTACAGTGTTTGCTGCGGAGGCAGAGATGGCCTACCTGCTGCTGCAGTCGAGAAAACGGGGCCTAGGGCTCGTCGGTCTGCTGCTGCTGCTGCTGCTGCTGCTCCCAGACACTCCAGCTGGGCAGACAGCAGCAGCACATCAACGGGGTTGAGGGCAGAGCGCCAGCGGCCAGCAGCAGCAGCAGCAGCAGCAGCTCCTGCGAGCCTTCTGCTGTAGCTGCTGCTGTTGCTGCTGCGCTGCAGCAGCTGCTGCAGCCGAGGCCTCAGAGAAGCAGCAAGGGCTCCTATGAGCTGCAGCAGCAGAGGCCGTTCCAGATTGGCGTCTACGGTGTGCTGCAGCAGCAGCAGGACGCAGCAAAGAAGGCGCGGCGGCAGCTTCTGCTGCCGGCTCCTGCTGCTGCTGCTGCTGCTGCTGCTGCTGCTGCTAATTGAATTGCAGACGGAATCCACAAGAGCAGCAACAACTCCAGCTTCCTGCAGCCTTAGCCGCAGCAAGGCCTCCCCTGTCTGCAGCAGCAGCAGCCCTGGGGCCCCTCTAAGCTCGCTTCTGCTGTGGGGCATCAGCAGCAGAATTTCTTGCCTAGCAGCTACGCACCGAAGCAGGAACTGCAGCAGCTGCGTGCAGACAAACAAGCAGCAGCAGCAGCAGCAGCAGCAGCAGCAGCAGCAGCTTGTCTCAGAGACAGCACCAGGCAGTTCCCCTCCCGCTATTCTACAGTAAAAAAGACCCCCAACAAACCCCTCTTGCGTTGTGCTGCTGCTGCTGCTGCTGCTGCTGGTGTGGCTACTGGTGCGGCATTTGCTGCTGCGGTGCTGCTGCTGCTGTGCTGCTGGGCTAGAATGAAGTACCAGGCTCAGCAGGGTTTGCTGCAGAGAGCAGAGGCGCCACAGAGCACTAACTGCAGCAACAACTGCCCCAAACGGCAGAGCAGCAGCAGCAGCAGCAGCAGCAGCAAGCCCATCAGCTGTGCATGTAGACGCCGCCGACAGCAGCTGCAGCAGCAGCAAAACGCGGTGCAGCAGCAGGTTGCCGCAGCTACGCCCACAGCTGCTGAGACTGAGAAAGGACCGCAAGTCTCCCGGGTAAGCCTCTTGCTGCTGCTGCTGCTGCTGCTGCTGCTGCAGCAAGGGCTGAGGCTTCTGCTGCGCCCTCTGCGCACCAACAGCAGCAACATAGTTGAGCAAAGACGCAGCAGCAGCGCCGTGAAGAAGACACTCCAGCGCATTCACCAGGTGCGCCGGCAGCAGAGTCGGCTTCTTGCTGCTGCTGCTGCTGCTGCTGCTGCTGCTGTCGGGGTAGGGGATGAAGCGCGTCCACGCTGCTGCAGTTGCTGCAGTTGGGTGCCCCGCAAACAGCAGCAGCAGCAGCTCGCCCAGCGTGTGCAGCAAACAGCTGTTGCGGAACTCCTCGCGGTTTTGCTGCAGCACCAAAGACTCGCTTTCCCCTGCAAAGCCCTGCTGCTGCTGCTGCTGCAGCCATCTGTGGCTGCCTTCTACTGCCGGTGCTGCTGCTGCTGCTGCAGAGTGCATTGACAGCTGAGAAGCATTCAAAGGACTGCTGCAGCAGCTGCTGGGGGGCCGCTGCTGCTGCTGCTGCCTATAGAACTGTGGGGAGGAAGAAGAGGGCCCATAGACTTTGCTGCGGGCTCTTCCTCTGCTGCTCCCTGGACTAGAAGCAGCAGCAGCAGCTGCTGCTGCTGCTGCTGCGGTTGCTGCAGTGCTGTGCCGCCTCAAGCTCGAAGGTGGCCGCTGGTGTATAGACACAGCGCATGCAGCAGCAAGGCTGCGGCAGTGCAGCTGCTGCAGCAGCAGAGAAGCAGTAGCGGAGAACAGCCCCGCAGCGAGCCGCGGGTCGGGCGGCAGCAGCGGGGACTCACACTGCTGCTGCTGCTGCTGCTGCTGCTGCTGCTGCTGCTGTGTGTCACTTTTCCTGTACAGCTGCAGGTGTTCGTGTGGCAGCGGCGGCAGCAGCGGCGGCAGCTTTAACGGGCAGCCCCCGAAGAAAGAAGAGGGCCCCCCAGAGGGGCCCCAGAGGGGCCCCCAGGGGGGCCCCCAGAGGGGCCCCCAGGGGGGCCCCCAGAGGGGCCCCCCCGGGGGGCCCCCCAGGGGGCCCCCAGGGGGGCCCCCCGGGGGCCCCCCTACTGCTTTTGGAATGTGGCTCTGCAGCGCGAGACGGCCAAGGGCCCTTTCGTAAGAGAGACGCAGCAGACAAACAGCAAGAGTTGCTGCTGCTGCCGGCAAAGGTGCAGCAGCGCCACTTCCACAGGGATGCTGCACAACATAAGCAGCAGCAGCAGCAGCAGCAGCAGCAGCAGCAGCAGTTGTAGAGGTGCAGCAGACGCGGGGGCGGGAAGGGAGAGGGGAGGGCTTTGGGAGGGAACTGGACAGCTGAGGCAGCTGAGGTGTACGTACACCCGAAAAACGTACTTGGAGGCATAACACAATCAGCAGCAGCAGCGAAGGAGAGGGCCAGAGGCATTCTGCTGCAGCCTGCTGCGCTGCTGCTGCTGCTGCTGCTGCTGTCGCTCCCTTCTGTTGCGTCCCTTGAAGCGCCTGCAGCAAGTCGTCGTCCAGCTGCTGCTGCTGCTGCTGCTGCCGCCGCCGCAGCGCTTCTCTTTGCTGCAGCAGCAGCAGCAGCACGGAGTTGTCTGCCGGCAGCTGCTCTGCCACCCGCTGGGCTGTCTGTTGGTGCAGCAAAACAAACAGCCGCAGCAGCAGCAGCAGCAGCTCGCCAACTCTCTCTGCAGTTGCTGCAGACCCGTGCCCAGCTGCTGCTGCACCTCTGCGCCGTCTATCATCAAGCGCCCGGCCGCAGCTGCAGCTGCAGCAGCAGCTGCTGCTGCAGCTGCTGCTGCAGCTGCTGCTAGAAGACCGTAGCAGCAAAACTGCTGCAGCTCGGACGAGGGCTTCAACGCAAAAAAGCAAACCAAACGACTGCGCGCCTTCTCCAGCTGCTGCTGCATATGCAAAGCGCGACAGCATCAGCTCCCTCCATAAGGGTCAGCAGCAGCCGCAAAGCCCTGCAGCATTTCGTGACCTCTTTGAGATCTGCTGCATCCTCTGCTGCTGCTGCTGCCTGCACTGCAGCAGCAAAAGCAGCAGGCGCTTCTGAAGTGCCCACAGCTGCAACAGCAGAAACAGCAGCACTCGCGAAGCCCGAGTCTGCTGCTGCTGCTGCATGCGGCGGCAGCTGCAGCAAAGGATTAGGCCGAGGATAAACTGCAGCCACAATGCTGCTCAAAATGCTGCTGCCGCTACTGCCGGTGCTGCTGCTGCTGCCCCAGTTGCGCTGCGCAGCAGCAGCTAGGAGCGCAGCCTGATCTTTCTGCTGCTGCTGCGGCTGCTGCTGCTCTTGCTGCAGCAGCAGCAGTAACGGCGCCGCATGCGTTTGGGCGGAGCAACAAAGCAGCTCTAGAGATGCAGTCAGGCCTTTCAACGCAGTTTCATGGGCCACTGAGTCAAGCTTGCTGCTGTTGCTGCTGCTGTTGCTGCAGCTGTTGCTGCTGCTGCTGCAGCAGTTAAGAAAAGCGGCGAAGGTGCGGTGTACAAACGACTCACTTGCGACCCACTCATCGAGCGCTGCAGCAGCAGCAGCAGCAGAAGTGGCGCAGCCTCCTGCTGCTGCTGCGCAGCTGTCGCTGCCGTCGCTGCTGCTGCTGCTGCTGCGTCTGCTGCAGCAGCGCAAGGTGGACAGACACTGCAGCGCCTCCGCCACCTCCGTGCTGCTAGAGCAGCAGCAGCAGCAAAACCCCCCAGGGAGGGGCCCCTGTCTCTCGAGCAGTCGCTGGCAGATTGCAGGGCAGACCCAGCTGTACAGCCGCAGCAGCAAGTCCGGCTGCTGCTGCTGCTGCTGCTGCTGCTGCTGCTGCAGCAGAGCCGAGGCAGCAACGAGACAGCCCCGCAGGCAACGCCAGGCAGCCACACGAACGCTTGGGGCTGCTTTGCCCAAGAAGGTAAGGAGAAGGGTCACCTGGCTTTCGAGCAGCAGCAGCAGCTGCTGCTGCTGCTGCTGCTGCTGCTGGTAGTGCTGCGCGTAATAGCGGGGGTCCTGCATGAGAGCTGCAGCCCCTGCTGCTGCCAGCTCCTGCCATTCCTCTGCTGCTTGCGCAGCAGCAGCAACAGCAGCAAAAGGATTGTGGAGGGCACAAACCCGCAGCGCCACCAAGGCCTGAGTTACTGGCTGCTGCTCCTGCACCGAGCTCTCATCTTCTGCTGCTAAGCGCGAGTGCTGCTGCAGCAGCTGCTGCAGTTGCAGCTGCAGCAGGACACTGCTGCTGCTGCTGCTGCCGCTCGACGCGATCGCAGGATCCAGAACCCACAGCGCATCGGCCGCCGCCCTTGCAAGGCACACTTTGCTGCTGATGCTGCTGCTGCTGCTGCTGCTGCTGCTGCTGCAGCGTGGGGGCAGCGAGTGCTGCAGAACGACAGCAGCAAACTGCAGCGCCGCCCGGCGCAAGAGCGGGAGCTGCGCAGACACCCCAAGTAGGCTGCCGCAAAACTGGGAGACGTTGGGGAGCGTCATCCACCTGCTGCAGCAGTCTCCTGAACTGCTGCTGCTGCTGCTGCTGCTGCTGTGGACTGGGCCTGGAGGAGCCGCAGCAACTGCTGCGAAAGGCAGCAGCTCCGCCAGCAGCTGCGTGCCCAGCAGCAGCAAGTCAACGTCGTCGCGGCACGCCACAGCAGCGCCACCCGAGTTGGGTGGTTGCAGCACTAGCTCCTCCACGTTTGCTGCTGCTGCTGCTGCTGCTGCTGCTGCTGCTGCTTGCTCCTCGGCCTCCAGCATGGCCTCAGCCACCTGCTGCGCAAGCTGCTGGAGAAATGGGTATGTGTACCTTTTGGCTGCAAGGGCCACAGCACGGAGGCCCTTAGCAGCAGCAGTTGAGAGCGAGCAGCAGCAGCATTTGGCTGTTGTTGCTGCTGCTGCAAGCCCTCTCCTGGTGAGGCAGCAGACTGCAGCAGCAGCAGGCTCCACAGGCTGCTGCAGTGCTGCGCAGACCTTCCTGCAGTACTGCAGCGCCTCTGCGTACGTGGCAGCGTCAGAGTGGGGGCTGCTGCCAGCAGCAGCAGCAGCAGCAGCAGCAGCAGCAGGGGCGCCATCAGCATTCGAAAGAGCAGCCGCAGTAGGAAGAACGGAGCCGTCACCTAGCGACTGCTGCAGCAGCAACTGCTGCTGCTGCTGCTGCTGCAGCGGGGAGGCCTCGCGCAGCAGCGGCGGGTGAGACAAAACCTCCAGCAGCCGCTTCAGCGCGGGGTGTGAAGGCAGCAGCAGCTGCTGCGCCGTTTTTCTTGTTAAAGACAACTCAGCAGCAGCAGCACGAAGGATATTTTTGCTGCCAGTCGGGGCCTCTAGCAGCAGCAAAGGCCCGACCTGAGCTGCCTCAGAGCAGCAGAAGCACGCCCTGCAGCAAGGCGCTGCTGCAGCTGCTTCCGTGGCTGCTGCTGCTGCTGCTGCTGCTGCTCCTGGCGCTGGTGGCGCTGCAGCTGCACTGTCCAAGGACCCGCCCGTGGGCAAAGCGCTGCTGCTGCTGCTGCTTCCTTCGCTGCCATGCAGCAGCAGCTGCGAGTCAGCAGCAGGTCTTGTGGGAGCAGCAGCAGAAACGGCTGCTGCTGCTGCAACTGCTGCGTCAAGGGCCGAGGCGTCGTTAGCTAGCTGGCTAGCCACAAAGAAGGCCGCGTCCTGGCTGCGGCTAGCCCAGCTAGCTTGTGCTGCAGTGCAGCAGCAAATAGTGTCGGTGTCTAGGGGCAGCTCGACGCGCAGCCGCAGCCAAGAAGGCAGCAGCAGCCGTGGCTGCTGCTGCGGCTGCTGCAGCAGCGCCTCCAGCGAGGGCCCCAGGGGGCACACCCGGTGCTGCAGCAGCAAAGACTGCTGCGGGTGAAACAGCAGCAGCGCCAAAAGCTGCAAACATGAAAGAGACACAGAAGCTTCCAAAGCGAAGCAGTGCTGCAGCAGCAAGTCCCCCAGCAGCTGTCTGTACACCTCAATCACGTAGTGCAGCAGCGGGTCACCCGGAGGCAGCAGCAGCAGCGGCAGCGCCAATACGCGAGCAGCAGCCGTCACGAGCGCATCGTGCTGCTGCTGCTGCTGCTGCTGCTGCTGCTGCTGCTGCGCTGCAACGCGCAGGAACTGCAGCAGCGAGAAGAGCAAGGGCTGCTCCTGGTCGTCCCAGGCTGCAGTGGCGACCTCTGGCAGGGCCGCGGCCGCAGCAGCAGCAGCAGAAACAGCAGCAGCTGCAGCAGCAGGACTGTCTGCTTCCGGCGGCTGCTGCAGCAGCAACGTCAGCAAAGAGCAGCAGAGGCTGCGGAGGAATGGCCTGGCTTCTTGGGCGGTGGAGTGTACGTACACCTCAAAAGTCCGCAGCGACTCTGCGCGGGTAGCAGCAGAAAGCCGCGGGTTAGCAGCAGCAGCACAAAGGACGGAAGCTTCTGCTTCTTCCCAAAGCAGCCCCTGCAGCTGCTGCTGCTGCTGCTGCTGCTGCTGCTTGCTCTCCGACCACAGCTGCAGCGCCGCCCCCACGGGGTCCCGCCCCAGCGGGGGCGGCAGCTGCAGCAGCAGCTTCAGTGCTGCTCCTGCGTTTTGCCGCTGCTGCGCAGACACGGAGAACAGCCGCTGCAGCAGCAGCACGCGGTAGACGGGCAGCTGCTGCAGCAGCAAATGCGCCCCTGGCTGCTGCTGCTGCTGCTGCTGCAGCGTCCTGCTGCACTCCTCCAGCAGGCAGGGGTCGTACATGTCGATCACGCATGCGCAGGCGCGCAGCAGCAGCTGCGTGTCCCGCTGCTGCCCCTGCTGCTGCTGCAGCCCCAGCTGCACCTGTTGCTGCTGCTGCTGCTGCTGCAGCAGCAGATGCGTGGCTGCGCTGCGGACGAAGCGGCGCGGGGCCTCGCCAACCAGCGAGACAGCCTCCAGCAGGCAGTCCGGCTGCAGCAGCAGAGAGTGACCAGTGGTCATGCTGCTGCATGCAAGGAAGCAAACTCTGTCACAAACCCACTGCTGCGGGCACGACAGCAGCAGCAAGGCAGCAAAGATGTGGTCCGATGCTCCGCAGCGGCTGCAGCCAGAGCTGCACAGTTTCTTAGCTGCTGTTCCTGCTGCTGCTGCTGCTGCTGCTGCTGCTGATGCTGCTGCGGCTTCAGCCGTGGTGTGCTCGATGAGGCGAAGCAAGGCAGTTCTTAGGTGCTGGGTGCCGCCCGCGTCGTTGCTGCTCCTGCTGCTGTTGCTGCTGTTGCTGCTGCTGCCGTTGCTGCTACTGCTGCTGCTGCCGGGAGCTGCAGCGTCTCCCTCCAGTCTCTCCAGCAGCAGCAGCTGCAGTATGTCAGCAGCAACGCCTTCTGGGCTGCTGCTGCGCGTTTGGCGGCGCCCAAGAAAGTCTGCAACTTTCCTAAATATACACACGCCGCTGTTGCTGCTGCTGCTGCTGCTGCTGCTGCTCCCGTTGCTGCTGCTGGGGGCGCGAGACGCACCACGGGCGCACGGCGCTGCAGCAGCAGCAGCAGCAGCAGCAGTGTTCTTGACAAAGGCGAGAGAGGCAGCCATATGGAGGCCGTCTGCAAGAGCAGCAGCAGCGGCGGCAAGTAGGGGACCCTGGTGCAGGTGCTGCTGCTGGACGGGAGACAGCAGCAGCTGCTGCTGCTGTTGCTGCTGCGCTTGCTGCAGCGGCAGCTGCAAGCCGCAGGCGTCCAGCAGCAGCGGCAGAGAAAGGGGACGGCTCAGAGGAAGAGAACTGCGCAAAAGCAGCTGCAGCAGCAGCCCTTCCAGGCCTGCAGCAAGCAGCCAGTCTTGACGTGGCTGCCCGGGGGGCAGCAGCAGCAGCAGCTGCAGCAGCAAGTCAATCCACGCTGCGCCAGACCACCGCAGCAGCAAATAAGCTCCAAACTGCACCCTGCTGCTGCACTAGCTCCGAAGACTGTAGCAGCAGCACACACAGAACAGCTGCAGCAGCGGCAGCAGCCAGGACGCGCCTGCCACACGCTGCAGCAGCAACAGCACTAGCAGCAGCAGCAGCAGCAGCAGCAGCAGCAGCAGCATCTCACCGTCTTGACGGCCAGTAAGGGGGCGGCCGACGAGCTGCGGGCAAATGAAGTTAAGAGAAAAGGACTCTGTGTGGGGAGCCCCTCGCAGCAGGGCCTCTAGGGAAGACTCCTGCTGCTGTTGCTGCTGCTGCTGCTGCTGCTGCAGCTGCTGCAGCTGCTGAAAGCATTCGGAGGGAAACAAGTGCGTTGCTGCTGCCCGCAACTGACGACCGGCGTGCAGCACCTGCTCTTCAGACAGGGGGCACCAATCAGCAGGACTGGAGCTGCTGCTGCTGCTGCTGCTGCTGCTGCTGCAGTGCAGCAGTGCCGCAACATCTGCTGCAGCAGCTGTGAGGCTGGACACCAGCGGCATCACTTGCGGGTGCAGCAGCAGCACGTGCTGCTGCAGCGCAGCAGAAAGAACTGGGGCAAGGAGGCTGCGGGGGCCAGCAGCAACGCTGAGACACCGGCAGCTGCGGGAAGCCTTGCGCAGCTTTTGCTGCAGCAGCTGCACCTGCTGCTGCTGCTGCTGCGGCATCCAGCTGCTGCTGCAGCTGCGACGCAGCAGCGAAAGCGCATGCAGCGCGAACTGGTTTGCTGCAGCAGCATGAAACCCCACATATTCCAAAGAGCCTGCCAGCGGCTCCAGCAGGGCCTGAGCAGCAGCCGCAGCAGCAGCGCAGCAGCAGCGCAGCAGCAGCAATTCAAGAACGCGACCACTTACAGCCAGGAATAGCAGCAGCAGCAGCAGCAGCAAGAGCAACAGCAGCAATACTGGCGTTGGCGCAGCTGCTTCAGCCACAGCAGCAGAGCAGCAGCTGCTGCAGCAGCAAAGTCACCTCTCTCAGTTTGTGTAGAATTTTAATTTGGGCTTCCACAGCAGCCAAGGCGAACTCCGAGGCTGCTGCTGCTGCTGTTGTTGCTGCTGCTGCCGTTGCTGCTGCTGCTGCCTGCTCTGCTGCTGTGTCCGCTGTGCCAGCAAAAATGCCTTTAGCTTTGCAACGCTGCTCTAGTGCTGCAGCTAGGGCCAGCAGCAGCGACGTCTGCTCCCCCTCACGCTGCTGCTGCTGCTGCTGCTGCTGCTGCTGTTGCTCGTGCAGCAGCAGCAGCAAAGAAGGCGGGAAGTCATTGAGCAGATCATGGGGCAAAGACTTGCACAGCTGCTGCACAACTTGGGGATCCAGAGACGCAGAAACCAGGGCGGAGCTGCAGCACAAAGCAGCAGCAGCAGCAGCAAGAGGAGCAGCAGCAGTAGCAGCAGCAGCAGCAGCAGCAGCAGCAGCGGCAGCAGCAGCGGCGGAGTTAGCAGCAGCACCATGTCCAAGCAGCGCAGCGTGGCGCATTTGCAGGGCCTCAGTACTCACGCTGCAGCTGCAGCAACAAGCGCAGCAGCAGCGCGGAATAAGCAGCAGCAGCAGCAGCAGCAGCAACAGAATAGCCACATTCAACTGACGCAGAAGTAGCCGCAATACTTTCAGCAGCAGCAGCAGCAGCAGCAGCAGCAGCAGCAAAAGCGTACGCTGTCCCTTTAACAAGACATATGTCTGCTGCGCTGCACAGCTGCAGCTTCTTCTCTAAGTGCCACTGCTGGCTGCCCGGTGCATCAGCAGCAGCAGCTGCTGCTGCTGTTGCTGCTGCAGCATTTTCTGTTGCTGCTCTTGCTGCTGCTGCTGCTGCTGCTGCCGTGTTCTCTCCCCAAATGGGCGCGTCGAAGACTACGCGTCGGGGGGGCTTCTGCGGCTCTGCTGCTGCAGCAGCAGCAGCAAAAAGTGCTGCGTCGGCTGCTGCTGCTAGCGGGGATTTGCTGCTAATGGGCATTCTGCATATGCAAGTGCATGCACTGCAGCAGCAGCAGCAACAGAGGCAGCAGCAGCTGCAGCTCTCACACAGCCGCTTCGGGATGCAGCTGCAGCAGCTGCGTCTCCTCCCGTAGGCGCAGGCCCTGTTGAGGCTTGCGCTCCTGCTGCTGCTGCTGGTGCCAGTGGTGCTGCAGTTGCAGCAGCAGCTGCTGCTGCTGCCGTGGTTGCTGCTGCAGCAGCAGCAACAGCAAGAACTCCTGCTCTCGTTTGCAGTGCTCTTCCGTTGGCGCTCTCCATTAAGCAGCAGCAGCGGCGTCTCCCTACGAGACACAGTTACGTGTTAAATCGCAGCAGCTGCTGCTGCTTTTGCTGCTGCTGCTGCTGCTGCTTCGATTGGTGCTGGTGCTGCTGCTGCTGCTGCTTCGATTGGTGCTGGTGCTGCTGCTGCTGCGGCTGGCAGCGATGCTGCTGCACTTGCTGCTGCTGCGCTAAACGTGCACCAATTCGGGAGTGGCCCCTCTTCCGCAGTCTACTAAAGAATGAGAAAACTCAGCTAACAACAGCAGCAGCAGCAGCAGCAGCAGCAGCAGCAGCACGGGGGCCCCCAGCAGAGAGTAGGGGGGCCTCGTCTGGGGCCCCCAGGCGGGCTCTAGGGCCTTGAAATAAATCTTTTTTCCCCTTTTTTTCCTTTTTTAAATAAATAAAATATTTATTTGATGGTGAGGCATTTAATTGCTTCGCAGCATGCAGCAGAAACCCCACCGAGAATAACACAAACCCCACGCACTCGATTCCCCATCACTACAGTCCTAAACCCTGACCCTCCAAACCCTAAACCCTAAACCCTAAACCCTAAGCCCTATGTTATAAACCCTGAACCCAGAAGGCAACACATTTTTTGCGCCTGCAGGATATCTCGCTGTGTTCCAAGCGGCCATTCCGAAACCCGGAACCCTAAACGCAAAACCCGAAACCCTAAACCCTAAACCCTAAACCCTAAACCCTTGTCCTGAAGCCGCCAAGACTTCTTTTAGAGTGTGTTTCTCTAGGGCTTCCATGAGCCTCTGAGCCTTCTCTATCCGAGTCTTATCCCGCAGCGGCTGCAGTCGCTGGTGCTGCAGCAGCTGCTGCTGCAGCTGCTATCTTCGTCGCAGCTGCTGCTGTGGCTGCAGCGGTTGCTGCAGCTGCTGCAGCAACTGCTGTTGCTGCTGCAGCGACCGCTGCTGCTGCTGCTGCTGCTGCTGGCACTTCTGCGAAAATGAGGACGGAGGAGCCGCTGCTGGACCGCGCTGGGGTGTACAGGGAGCTGCAGCAGCTGCTGACGGCCGGCAGCAGCAGCAGCGTGCTGGAGCTGCTGCCGGCTGAGACGCGGGGTGTATGGGCAGCTTTGGGTGCAGCAGCAGCAGCAGCAGCAGCAAAGCATGCCCGCGCTGGCGCCCCTGCCGAGGTGCAGCAGGAGATGGCGCTGCAGCGGCTGCAGCAGCTGCTGCAGGACGCAGCAGCAGGAAACCCCGTGTGTCTAGACACCCCAGGCAGCAGCGAGCAGCAGCCAGCTTCTCCTCTTCTTCTAAATAAAATCATTTCTGATATTCTTTCCAGCAAGCCGCTGCTGCAGCAAAAAGACTATGCAGGTAAGGCCTGCAGCAGCAAACAGCGGCTGCAGCCGTGGAGTTTCCGCCAGCTTGCTGCTCTGTGAAGAGCAGCAGCAGCAGCAGCTGATGCTGCAGCAGCAGCAGCTGGTGCTGCAGCAGCAGCTGCTGCTGCAGCACCGGCGAAGCGCGAGCTGCATCAGCAGCTGCACGAGCGACGGTGGCACTTGCAGCAGCAGCAACAACGCGAGCAACGCCAGCAGCAGCAGCAGCAGCAGCAGCAGCAGCGCCAGTAGCAGCAGCAGCAGCAGCAGCAGCAGCAGGATGAGAATGTTTGATTGAATTGACTTTTTGTGCTGCAGAAGAAGTGGAAGTGCTGCTGGGGTCTCTCGAGGGCTGCAAAGATGGCAACAGATGCATCAACAAGCAGCAGGTGAGGTGTCTGTACAGCTCAGCAGCAGCAGCAGATTCTTTTCTGATGGTTCCATTTTGCTTCTGCACATTTAGCCTTCCACATTCACTATTTGCCTAGCAGCAGCAGCAGCAGCAGCAGCAGCAGCAGCAGCAGCAGCAGCAGCAGGGGGCCCCCCCTGCGGCTGCTTCTGCGGCACCGACCCCTGTGGCTGCTGCTGCTGCAGGTGTCTGTTGGGCTCTCTGAGCCAGTGGGCTGCTGCGCTGCTGTGCTGCTGCGCTGCTGCGCTGCTGCGCTGCTGCTGCGGGGCCCCGAGGGCCCCAGCCTTGCGGGGGGCCCCCCTGCTGCCTCAGGCTGTGTTGTCTTGTCTTTGAATTTGTGCTGCAGGTTTTCTTGGGACTTTACTCTTCAGCTTACGTGCTGCAGCAGCCGCAGCAGCCGCCTGCTGCTGCTGCTGCTGCTGCTGCTGCTGCTGCCCGCGCAACAGGCGCAGCAGCACCCTCCTTCTCGTCTTTGAGCGACAACGCCCGCATGCATTTCGCGCTGCAGCAGCAAAGGCTGCAGCAGCTTCGCCGCAAAATGCTGCATGCGCTGCTTGGGGAGCAGCAGGAGCAGCAGCAGCAGCAGCTAGTACGGATGCACCCCACATCAAAGGCTAGCAGCAGCAGCAGCAGCAGCAGCAGCAGCAGCAGCACTTATAGGACTAATTTTGCTGCAGTGGCTTCATTTGATTTGCTGCTTCTGTTGACTTCATCTGTACAGAAGCGCGCGCCTTTATAAGTTCTGTTTATACACATTGTTATTTATTTATATTTATTTTATTTATTTGTATTTATATTTATTACATTTATTTATATTTATTAAATTTACTTTTATTTATTTATATTATTTTATTTATATATTATAATAAACTCTGCATTTTAATGTGCATGCATCTGCCAAATCTGTCCATACAAAATAACTTTATGTTAATGCACAATAAATAGTTGTATATATATATATATTTTATGATATATATATTTATATATATATATATATATTATATATATATATATTATGATACATATATATATATATATATATTATTGCATGTATATTATTATGCATGCACACAGGAATATGCATTTGTATGAAGCTGAGTATGGCTATATGCTTCTTGCAGTGCAGCGGGGACTAGCTGCTGCTGCGGCAGCTGCTGCTGCGCTGGAAGCAGTTTGCTGCTGTGCGGAGCCTCGCTGCTGCTGCTGCTGCTGCTGCTGCTGCTGCTGCTGCTGCAGGGCGAAGCCGTAGTTGTGGGGCGGCTGGCGGGGGAGGGGGGGCGGCAGCTGCAGTGGAGCAGCGCCATAGTGGAGCCGCTAGAGGGGAGTGCGCCGCTGCAGCTGCTGTGTCTTGAGGCTGCTGCACTGCAGCAGCAGCAGCAGCTGCAGCAGTGGGCCATCTCCAGGCTCAGGAAGCAGACCCTTGCCCCAGACGCGCTGCTGTTTCCAGGGATGGTTGTCGCGGTCAAGGGACGCCTGCAGCAGGTACCACAAGCAACTGCTGCTGCTGCTGCTGCTGCTGCTGCTCCTGCTGCTGCTGCTGCTGCTCCTGCTCCTGCTGCTTCTGATTCTGCTGCGCCAAGGGCTGCGCTAAGCACTGGTCTGTCGAGCAGCTAAAGTGACGAGCAGAGTAGAAGGCGCAGGAGCAGCAACAGTGGCATTAATAGTAGTGCATGCAAAATAGAGGAGAACAGCAGCAGCAGCAGCAGCAGCAGCAGCAACAGCGGTGCTTGTGCTGCTGCTGCTCAGGATGGTTATGGGCAGCAGCTACTTGTTTCTTCTTTCCACTGCGGCTTGCCGCTGCCCCCGCCAGCTCGGCCTTTGTCTTTGCCATTAGCAGCAAAGTTGCTGCTGCTGACGAAGCCAAATGCGCTTAAAGTTGGCAGCCCCGCGCCGCCCGCTGCCCCCCAGCAGCAGCAGCAGCAGCAGCAGCAGCAGCAGCAGCAGCAGCAGCAGCAGGTGCTGGATGTGCCCAGCAGCTACAGAGACCAGAACGTCCACGTGTTAATTTCGAGCGGCGCTTTTGTGGTTCCCTGCCCCAACGGGGGTTGGCGGCTGAAGTTAGTTTTGTTTTATTTTTTCTTTTTTCTTTTTTCTTTTTTTAATTTATTTCTTTTTCTTTGCTTTTCATTTGTGTCCCTCGAGCTGCTTCTTGCTTCTTTTTTAGCTGCGCCAGGCGGGCCCGTCTTTTTGCTTTTATTTTGGGTCTCTCTTGTGTCTCTTTTGCTTCCGTGTGTCTCTGCTTTGCTGCTGCTGCTGCTGCTGCCCTTTGCCTGCTGCTGCTGCTGCCTGGGGCCTGTTGCTGCTGCTGCTGCTGCTCGTCTTGTTGCTTCAGCTGGTCTCTTTCGCGGACTTGGTCTCCACCGCGCCCTTTCTTTTGCTTTTTCTGCTTTTCCTCTTTTTAGATTTAATTGGTTTGCTTTTCATGTTTTGTTTTTCCTTTTTGGACTTGCTGCTGCTTTGCTGCAGGCGAGACGCCCTCAGCTGCTTTTTGGAAGTGGTGAAGGAGAAGCTGCCGCACTTGGTGGTTATATTTGGGCCCATAGTTTCATCTTTGAACCTGCAGCAGCCTCAGCCTGCCCGTGCTGCTGCAGCTGCTGCTGGGTCTGCTGCTGCTGCTGCTGCTGTGTCCGCGGCTGTCGCGGACTGCCGCTGCGCCTCGCTGCTCCAAGTGCCCGAACTTACTCTCGCCTATGAAGAGTTCTTCCAAAGCATTTCTGCTGCTGCTTTGGGTCTCTCGTCTCATTTTATTTTAGTTCCGAGCACGAGAGATGCGCTGCACCCGGAGCCGCTGCCGCAGCCCCCATACTTGCTGCCCTGGCAGCAGCAGAACCCGCAGCAGCAGCAGCAGCAGCAGCAGCACCAGACTTGCCCCCATAATGTCCACCTAGTTGAAAACCCTTGTGCGCTGCAAGTCAACGACGTGCAGCTGCTCTTCACCACAGCAGACCCTCTGGCAGAGGTGGCGGGCGAGGTGCTGGCAATGCCCGGCGCGCTGCAGCAGCAGCAGCAGCAGCAGCAGCCAGCAGCAGCTGCTGCATCGGCTGCAGCAGCTGCTGCAGCTGCTGCAGGTAAGGCCCCACAGCCCGCGTATGGACGCGCTGAACAACTCTGCCAAGGACTGCTGCGGCAGGCAACTCTCTTCCCCCGAGGCAGCAGCCCCCGAGTGCCCATTGATGCCTCGCGGCTGCTGCCAGTAATGTTTGAAGCAGCAACTGTTCCGGACATCTTTTGCTTCCCCTCTCCCACTTTGCTGCAGCTAGCGAGGCCGAAGGGGGGCCAGGAGGCTGCGGGGGCTGCGGGGGGTGCTGCAGCTTGTGTGGCGGACGGGCGGGTCTTTATTTCCCACTTCGCTGGCGGCGCTGCTGCTGCTGCTGCTGCTGCAGCAGCAGACAGTGTCCGGCTCACAAATGTATTTATTAAACCTCCAGTGGTCAAGGGGGAAGCAGCGGAAAGCAGCAAAGAGGAGCTGAGCCTCAGCGAGCGGGTAACAGTTACCCATGCTGTATATACACCCCGCGGGCCCCACGTAGCAGCTCTTGGCCTTTCCTAAGGCAGTTCTTTTATTTAATTCTTTTGAATTCTTACATAACATGTTACCTGAGTGACTGGACTGCGGGGAGAGTTCGGGCAGGGTCACTATTGGCGAAAAGGCAGCAAAGAGGCTGAGGTGTACAGACACCTGAAACCCCACACGCTCTCCCCATCAACAGCCACGAAGAAAGCAAATAACTTCTGCTTTCCACTTTTTTAGAGTTCTCTGGCCCATGAGTTGTGTAGCGCAGACAGGCCAAATAGCTAGCCAAGATAAGAGTAATTAACAGAAATAAAAATCTAAAAAACAAAAAAAAAGCTCCAACATATGCCAGACAGCCCCGCAGCGCCACACAGCTTGTGCATGCAGCTGCAGTGTAAGGCTTAACTCTCCCCTCAAGTAGAAGGGGCCGCGCGGCTGCTGCCTCAGGCTGCAGCAGCAGCAGCACGAGGCTGCAGCTGCAGCATCCCCAGGCTGCAGCAGCCGGTCCGCTGCCCCAGGCTGCAGCAGCAGCAGCCTCAGGCTGCAGTAGCAACATCCCGAGGCTGCAGCAGCAACAGCCCCAGGCTGCAGCAGCAACAGCCCCAGGCTGCAGCAGCAACAGCTGTACTAGCAGCATCCTCGGGCTGCAGCAGCAGCAGCAGGCTGCAGTAGTGGCCGTCTTTTGGAAGTTCTAGAGCAGCTACTGAGGGGCGATCTGGCGGCAGCGGCGAACTGCCAGTGGGGAACAGAGCGGGGCTGCTGCAGCAGCTGTTAATATTCTGCTGCTGGCATTATGTTGTGTGGCTCAAGGCGGGACATTAGCACTTTATTTGCACTATAAAGCATGCAGGCTTTATACCTTAGCCAGCAGCTTCTTTTTGGGGGTCTTTGTTGTTTGCTGCAGGTGTTTCTGCATGCACATGGACTACATAGTGCAGCACTGTTTGTGTGGGTTTGCTGCTGCGTTTTGAACAAGCTCTTTCCTCCAGCCTCCACTAGCTTCCGGGCTGCTGCTGCTAACAGCGACAAATTTCAGATGTATGAGAAGCCCTCGGGCTGGCTGAATCTTCCTGCTGTGGCTTAAGACAACTGCAGCGCCACAAACGGCAAAGAGGTTTTAGCAGCACGGAAACCCCACCCCAGCCCCCTGCAAGACAGTGTCAATCAGAGTAAGTCAGTTTGTTCATTCTAAAACATTTCATTTTGCTGTTTGTGGTGCAGTACGAAGTTTTGCTGCAGCTACAGGCAGAAACCACCATGCTGCCACCGAGAACCACTGGTCCACGCTGTGCTTGTCAGAGGCGGCACCCGGGGTGACTCCAGGCCTCCAAAGTAAGCATCTGCAATTAAACGTTTATAAAATATAATTTTAAAAATTACTTAAATGGCAGTGGCAAATTTACAAAGTGCAGAACTTTCATCTCATCGCGTTTAGGCGACGAGGATGCGATGGTCACGCACGGCCCGACCAAATCCTATGATGGTGGAGCTGAAGCAAGCCTGGGATAAAGGCTGGAAGAAAGGAAACTGCTTGCAGTCGAGACTTAGAATGCAAAAACTTAAGACTTGAAAGACAATTCAACGTTAATTAGTGCATGCAGTCTGTCTGAGGAGAGGTGAGGCTCCGCAGTGTCCGCTGCTGATGAGAAGGGGTCGAGCGCAGTATCTGGCCCTACAATGCTACGTTGGTACAGTATTCAAAGGCTGTAATATTAAATGTTATGAATAAAATGCATAATTGGAGAGGTATTAGTAAAAGAAACATGGCTGCTGCTGGGTGCTGTGCAGATAGGCCAGGGTTTGGGGCTGGCAGTGTCACTGGTGCAGCCAGTGGTCGCGCGCACACCCAGAGACACAGAAGTTCTTCTTTGCAGAACATGACAATAACGACAATAACTAAAATGCATTTATATGAGTTTATTGGATGATTTTGACGCTGATAGATGCCTGTGCATCTATGTGTAGGTTGCTGGGAAGCCCATGTAGGGGCCAGGGTGGGCTTAGCTCACTACATCGAGCCCAGCAGCGCTTGCGTGCTGCCGAGCGCGGCGGCTCCTGAGGCAATTTCCAGCTAATTTCAGGAAGGAAATTGAGGCTAATTATGTGCTATTTATCAGTTTTAATTCCTTGGCAAGTTATCACGCGTGTCTGTAGAGTAGACTTCCAACTTTCCCCGGGTGGGCCGCGCAGCACCGAACACTGGGAGGCCCAGTGGCCCATGACCATTGACCCCCCGTTCTCTCTACGTTCTAGTGGCTCTCTTTATTTTTTTCAAAGACTCTGGGCTGCATTCGTCAGCAGTGGGCTGTTGAGGTGCCTCAAGTTGTCTTGTTTCTGCCTTGGTTCGGTGGGGCTCTGCGGGATGGCAGGAGCGCCTTGAGGCGCTCCATTTTCTGCATCTAGGGGTAACCAGTGGTCTTTTTGATTCAAAATCGGAGCAGAATGCAGCCAAGAGGTGCTCGCCTCGCTGTCTACGGATTAGAGACTCACGGACACGATGAAGAAGCAATTCAGCGTTGGCTTCACGATACACGAAGCCCTAAACCTCGTGCGAGAAAGAGGCCGCCCTATTGACCCCCTTGTAGTCGTTCGCTGCTGCGGCAGAGAATACAGATCCGAAATTAAGTTCGCGAAAGTCAATGTCGTTTCTTGGGATGAGTCCCACACCTGGACCGACATAGAACTTACCTCAGACGTGAGCCTCCACAAGGCCACGAGGCTCAAAACCCTTTATTCTAAATCAAAAATTGTAACTTCTTAAACATTCAAAAGGAAGAACTCACTTTGGATGCAGCCGAGACACTGCAGCCTTTGAACTCTATTCCGGGAGTGGGCCTCAGAACAGCACGGCATTCGCCTTCTGGAGGGGAGGAAACCCAGTTTTATAAAGCAAACAATTACTTTTTTGTGCATTACATGTTTAATGTGCGAGTTTTGAGGCAGTTCTGGCAGTTTTGGTGGGCTTTGTGAAGGTCTGAGCTTCTTTGTTTGAGTCGGGCTGGTTAAGCTCGTGCTGCAGCGGGTGTTCGCGTTGCTGCTGCTGTTGCATTTGCCGAAGATTTTGCTGCTGCAGCTGCGGTGTCTGCTGCTCGCAGGAGTGGGCGAAGTCCTTCATAGAATTCGAAGTTCAGGCCGCCAACGCTTTCTGGCGGAACACGACTATAGGCCTCGTGGCTCTGCAGCTTTCGCTCGTTCAGAAACGCAAAACCCATAAAATAAAGAAGTCGCTGCCACTGCAGAGCCCAGATGGAGCGGATTTGCACGTAAGGAGCCGAAACTGAAGGGCCAGCCATTGTGCTAGCATTGTTTCAAATGCGATTCTGGAATTCACTTTCAATTGGGGGGTATCGAATTCCTCTACGGGCACCCACGCGCATAAATGGATATGCGTATATACGCGAATATGCATGTTTTGACTGCATGCATGGTCTATTGCTCTTCCACGTTACGCACATAGCGAGCGCACACAAAAGGGATGGTAGAGTATTGTTGGATGGAAGCTGAAAGGGAGTTGATGAATCATAATTCGCATGCATGTTGTCACTTTACAAACTATTTTCAGGGTTCCTTGCGGGTCACCGTGTTTGCTTGCGGCCCCGGCGAGTCTCCCCCAAGCCCGGGTGAGGAGCTCGAGGATTCTGATGACGAAGATCAGGGCTTGATAGATGACCTGCGAAATGTTGTAATTGACAACAACCGTAAGCCTGACTTTTTCCACCCCCTTGGGCCTGCTCAGGCCAACAGTGTTAGCTTTCTAGACCCCCGGAAATATCTGCTTCTCGCACTTTTTCTGACTGTTGATGCTGCTGCTTCGTCCCCTGTGCTGCTCTGAGAAAGTGGAAGAGGATCGTGGGCAGCAAGCATTTCGTTCTACTGAGGCGGGTAGTTTTGGTGCATTTTTCTGCTTTTCTACCGAATTCAGAGGACCTTATTCGGGGGGAAGGTTGCAGGCCATACAATGTCTACGTGACGATTCACCGTCTGGAGGACGTCCCGCCCGCTTCCAAAGGTAATGGGGTTCGAATGATTTTACGATTTTGCATTTATGCAGATAATTTATATTGAATAAGAGCTCTGTGTTTTTGTTTGTACGTATGCATGGCTACGTGTGAATGTAGATCCTTGGCATGTACATGCATGTTTGTGTGCATTGCATTGTTCGTGACAGGAGAGCCTAAGTAAGCTGTGCCAATATGAGTATTCTGGAGGCATTACTGCGGGCGGATATTTTTGTGGTGTGCGTATAGGTCTGAGGGATCCTTTTGTTGTCTGCGAATTCGCTGGTTGTCGCGTACGAACGGTAAGCTTTTAGAGCTTCTGCTGCTGCTTGGCATCAGTGCTGCACAGTGAGCCAGAGTAGCGGCCACGACTACTCTTATGGATTTTGTTGTCTGGATTGGCAGGCTCAAGCGCGAGCCACGAGCTCTTATACCTTCAACGAATGCTTCCGCATTCCAGTGCTGACTCCAGTTCCGGAAGACACAATATTAGTCAAAGTGTGGGACTGGAACTTCATGAGCGCGGATGAACTTTTGGCAGTGGTGAGGCATCATTGGCTCCGTATTTTCCACCCCAAGAATTTTCGCCACTCAAAATGAGTATGTGACACACGAAGCTTGCATTGAACAGAATTTTCGGTGAATTGTATGTGGCAAATCCGTATAGGGCCGTATTTCGTTTTCGGAGTTGAGATCGCGTCACATTCTTCCTCGGTAAGACTGGCGGCGAACACTTTGCGCTTGGAGTAGTGATACTGCAGTGGGCTGAAGCATAAATCAGAGCCCCTTAATGCCATGCAGTGACGAAATCATTTCATGTATAAGTCAGAGACTGTGCACTGCTGGGTGTAGGTGGTTCAACTTTTACGGGTTTGATGTTGGGGAGATCCCTAACTTCAGCGAGGTCATCGCCCAAAGCGGCAAATTGATTCCTTGCACTTACATGGGTAGGCTGCTGCTGAGTGCTCGGGCAGAACGGCTAAACAAAGATGCCGAGCTGCTGGCGGCCCACTCAGTGGCAGCTGCACCATACGAAGACCCGCGATTGATTCCTATTTTGATATTTTCGGACGTTTACGAGGTCAGACTTGGGCAAAGAACACCAGTCTCCACTGCATCCGGTTAAACGAACGTTATTGACGCCACCGAGATTAGGAACGAGCCTTGTTTGTTATCTGGTTTGTTCATTGTTCATCTCCAGGTCCAAGGTGCTCCGGGTGACAAAGTGTACGTCGAAGTCTCTTGTGGGCCCATCAAAGAACGAACACGTTGGGTGGCTGGTGGGTACTGCATTATATAGAGTTTCCTTCAAGCATGTGTATGCATCTGTGAAGTGTGCCTTCCATACAAGCATATATATATATATATATATATATATATATATATATATATATATATATATATATATATATATATATATATATTACTACATATAATTATATTGGCACGTGCATTTAAATATAGATGCGTACATTACGTAGAGGTATCTGTATAAATATATACCTTTATGCTTCATTGCTCATCGTTCACAGGGGACTCTGTAAAGAAGCGCGAACGTGAAATGGGAGAAGCTCCCTCTGCCGTGGCTGCTGCCCTGGAAGGAGCAAAGGGGATGGCAAATTATTTCCTTGGAGCCAAGCCTGAAGGGCAAGACCATTTCGTCTTTACCCCAGTAGATGGTCGCATACCGGAGCTTCGCATGGCAGTGAGCCTGGCGTATGCACGTGGTTCCTACACACACATTTGGATTCCATTCAAGTGATGCTTAAGCGCGTGCTTTCCAGGCTTTCGATATGTAGCATCACAGTCGCCACTGTTGCTAGTGCTGGGGAAGGTCATCACTTTTTGGGGGTTAAGTGCTGCAGCATTTAAAGAAGGTAAATTGGTTTTTGCTGTCGCCAGGTGCCGGATGATGAGAAGCAACAGTGGGACGTCATTATCAGCGTCTACGCAAAGGGAATTTCCAAGAACATGCCTCATCCAACGCGTGTGTCTTACCAGCGAATGCCGTAGGTTTCTCATTTTTCCAAAAACTACTGAGAAAGGCTCATCCGCGTTCCAAATGCAATATTACATTATGTACACTACAGCAAGGCTAAACGCCAGTCTTAGACTAAAGGTTTGAGCTAACAGCCGCACAGCCTCAAGGACCTGCTCCGCTAAGGGCTGAGAATGCGGGGAAGCTGAGGGCTTCCCTGTTGCCATGTTCATGCAACTGCCGGTTGCAAGTTTGAGTATGCGGATGCATTCAGACTGGCTAACGTTCCTCTCTACGTACAGAACAATCCTCGTGCACCTGTTTGGGTGCCGCTGCACCCGATGCCGCATCTTTCCGGCCTGCAGGCTCCCTCTGCGGTTCTCATGACGTTAGAAAAAGCAAAGAGTGAAGCAGCAGCTAGAACGAAGTGAGACTACTGTGGCTGCTAGCCACTGCAGCGGCAACGTGAGCAGCGAAGTCGCGTCCCTTTCTGAGACATATTGAGCGCAACATGTAGTCTCTTTGATCGTGATGCAGGCGCAAGCACGTTGTTGCTGCGGAATATCTGCTGCGGGCCTATATATACACTGCCCGCAAAATTTCATCTCCTAGCGGCGCTCTCCCGAATCCAATCGTTCAGGTGAGCCCACGAACCGCCTTCGCATTTTCATTTATCCCCGTCCTAAAGTGCATTACTTATGGCAGGCCTTCATAAAGTGTAAAAAATAGCAAGTGTTTACTTCCGTGAAAATTCCAGAAGCAGGGAAGTCCAGCAGTTCCCCCATGGTATCTTGAAAATTCCTCGCTAGACCCCATTTTTGGGTACAGAGTAAATGCTCCCATAGAGCTTGCGGGAGTCATGCGGAGAATGTTGGTGGTTGAATAGGTGACATGCGCTGGAGTGACAAAGGAAACGGAACCGTGTGAAGCCACTTCCAATCCGGTCTTTATGGAGTGTTTGCACTTGGAGTTGAGACTAATGGTGAGTTTGTTACTCCATGACTGTATTCATTCCCTGAATGCACCTTCACAACAGCGTGTAAGAACCGGTGTAGACAGACACCTTCGCATAAAAGCCATGATGCCGACAGGAGAGCTGTTTTTTGGGTAAATTTTTCTCCTTGTCTTTCTGCACATTCCTTCAGACGGATACAACTACGCGTCTCCCCACAGTTGTTCCTATAGTCACCAGCTTATTCGATGACCGCTCTTGGGGCCGTCAGCTTCTTGGCAGAGCTGTCTGTCACTACGATAGACTGAGGGGAAAGCTCAAGGTAAGTTTGCGGATTTTTATGTGCCATATTGTTAACTCTTCGCGCACAACAAGGGATGCATATGGCCATGTGCAGTAGTGTTGGGCTTGCTGCTGTGTTTGAAAACGGCGTTGCAGCCTGGGGAAATTCCTGCAGTCGCTGAACCTAGGTGGATCAAGCTCAAGGGAGGGCAGCGGCTAAATAAGCACCGTGGAGATATCCTCGTTTGTTTTGAACTTATTCGCAAGAAGGATGCGGAGGTACTGCCTGCGTACCCAATGAGGCCTCTAGTTTGCATGTGCAGGCTTACTCTTTCCTGTCTAAATTTGCGGGATTTAATTCTAGCTCCGAAAGGTAAGCGTGGTTCTGGCTCATATATGGCCAGTATGCTTGTGCACAGTCGATTTCACCCGATCTTAGGATGAGCTTTTTCTTCTTGTTTACCGGCAGCTGTGTTCTTGCTGTCACACTGCGGCTCTTACAGGTCGTCTTATCGATTTTGATAAGATAGTTAGGGAAGATTTCGAAGGTTTAAGGCGCGTCCGAAACCCGGTTTTGCTCATATCGATTCCATCATTTGGGTCTGTAGGGCGCGATAGAACCAGTATGACACTTCAGTACGAGAGGAATGCGGATGGAGACCCAAGTGTACGTCGGTGGATCTCATAGTAGCTCCGGTATTTGTGTTCTAAGCCGCGCAGCAGTGGCCGAAGCATGCTTTTTCTGTACTACATCTGTACTATGCTAAAGTGACGCAGAAGTCGTTGGCAGCTGCTTATTTTTGGTGCCTGTGGCTCGTGAGGTCATATTGTACGGTACAGGCTCCCAACAGGAGGTGGTCGAACGGCCCATATGAAAGCTTCGACATTTTGAAGGTAGCTGCAATAGATGTTGACATTCCGGAAGACCCCATTTTCGACCCCATGCTCACGATCCAGGTGCGCAAAGTACTTCATTACTTTCACTGGTGCACGTGGTTCTTTTGAATGCTTTTGAAGATAGTTGTCTAATTTCTTTCTAAACTGATGAGCCGAGTCTCGAGTGAAGGAGTGGCAGTGGCATTGGAGACGAGTGTGTAAATTTTCAAACTCAGGTTTATGACAGAAAAGTAAAGCCCAAATACTTCATTGGGCAATTCACCTTATCCTTGATTCCATTGATGCCGTGGATAGCCGATGTAGAGGCAGCACTTGACGACGTGCGTCCTTCACGAGATTATGAAGACTCGATTGACTTAAAAAAAATCGGTAAGTTAAAGTCTACGTTGGCACGCACGCTGCTTGCATATTGAAAGCAGATAGCAACTCAAACATCACATGTCATACTCTTTCAATTCTGCCATTTGACGTCTCTTAAGGTTCATCCCTAGTACCCGTGGTGTCTTTGAGGCTCCAGGCGGCATCATGCGTGGGAGCAAAGGGAAAAACCGGCGGGGGTTCAGCACAGCGAATGTTGTCCTCGAAGCAATCAGCGCAGCAGACCGAGAAGTTGCGGAGGCAAACCAGTCTCACTACTTGTATCACGTAGGAGTTTTGAAGTATGATCCAGGGGCAGAGGTGAGCGCATTTATCAACTGCTTGATGCCAACTGCTGTCTGTTCGTGCCAAGCATGACGCAGCTTTAATAGCTTCCTTTTGAATGTGGGGCTGTTCGTGGCATGCCCTGCCTAAAGGGAAAACTTTCGGATGAAAGGAGGTGGCCTAGGGGAGCTGCCCGCAGATCAAGATGTCGAGGCTGCATGCAGAGCCGTGCCACACGCTTCGCATAGGAACGAAGCCATTACATACAAAGAACCTGCCCAGCTCAGCTGCAGCCAGAATGACGTGCGCAGTTTTTGTTGTTTTCCTGGACGTTACGCATCACATAATTGTTATTATTTTACTCTGTAGGGTGTGGCATCTCTATGGCTCTATCCGGACTCTTTGCCGAAGCTCCTCGTTCAGTCTTATGCTCTGCCGTCCGACCGGCCAGTTCTTCTGGCCAGCAGCATGTTTTCCCTGAATGTGTTTATTCCATCGAAGTAAGTTTGAACGAAGCCATGTGGAAATTTCCCCCGCTCAATTCACGCCAATCAATTTCGAGAGCTTTAAGCTTTTCCTAGCACGTCTCTATATGTTACACCGTGACATACACATGCACATTTACGCGCACCCCTCACTGCGCTTTGGAAGTGTAGCTAGTCTCTGGACTTCTCGTTTGCTTCTCTGCAGGTTCGTCTTGTGCGCCGAGGGAAAGCGCGCCGCCGAGAAGAAGACAAAGGAGCAATTTCAGCGCCCTTCGGTTGAGTCAACTGTCGAGACCTTTCTGATCGATGTTGATTTCCCTCCAGACCCTCTTAAGAAGAAAGCCATGGGACAGACGCAACTCACAGGTTCAGTCAAATTTTTTGTGGACCTTACTCACAATGGTGAGCTCAAATCCATATGGCTTCAGCTCCTTTTACCAATACGCTTCTTATTGACTCATTGCAAGGACATGCCACCGAACTGTGATGCCTACACTGCCGGTGTTTACTCAGGAGAGCCGTCGCAGCACGTCGATCAAACTGTTGTACCGTGGGCGCTGAACGAGTCGCGCCTCCGAAAGCATTTTAGAGGGGAAGAGGCCTACCCAAAAATGATTAAGATCCGCGTATATGTCATTCGTGCCATTAATGTCCATTTGGTCAAAGGGATGACAGTAGCAAACCCGTACCTCGTATTCTCGATCGGGAAAACGAAGGTGAGACTGCAGCGTATTGCCTTGGGTGGCTCTTGTTCGGAAGAAGCAGTTTAGTTACAACTCCGTTTTAAACACATTGAAAGGAGCCTTTGAGACTTCTACATGGCAAATGGCCTTGATTTCTGCTCTACAATGCTGCACGGACAGGATTGTGTGTTCTTACTTGTTTACCTTTGCGCTCTTGCTCTCAGAGCACACACGTAGATAGCCTGGTGAAATATTTTTCTTTGCCTTGCCTTTTCAGATGCCATTTCGTGCTGAAAATAAGCCCGGAACGCTAAATCCAGACTTTTTCACCATGTGGGAAAGGGATGTTGCATTCCCTGATGAGTCTCGCTTAGAGATTAGTGTGTGGAGCGCACATGAAAAGCTGCTGCAGCAGGTGGACGACATATTCTTGGGGAGCACTGTAATTGACTTGGAACAGAGGTGAGATAGTTTTCACTAGAAATTACGCAAACGCAGAGGGAAGAAACTCAAGTGCTTCAACATTGTTTTCACGACTTCAGGACCATACCGCTTCCATGGCCTGTGGTAGCCTTTGGCTGAGAAAGAGGCTCAGCTCTGCTTTTGGGTGTTTGAATAGGAGCAGTTTATCGGGAGTGCTTCCAAAGGGCTGCCCTAAACCAGTCGTGTATTTTTGCCTCAGGTGGTTTTCAAAGGAGTGGCAAACGTTTATGAAGAAAAATGAAGTGCCTATGGAGTATCGACCTTTAACAAGACGACCGCACGGTAATGTGACGGGGAGCCTTGAGATGTGGGTGGAGATGATGGACTCACAGAAGGCAGGCAGGGTCCCTCGGTTCAACCTCCAGAAGCCATCATCAACTGATATTGAGATTCGGTAGGAAGTTCGCTTGCTATAAGCTCCGTAAACAGGCCAGTTTGCTGCCTTGACGCGCATCGTCTCCACTTATTAAGTTGTTGCCTTCAGAATTTTCCAAAGAATAGATACGATATCAGCTTGCTTTTTGGGCCCCGCAGGGTTGTTCTCTGGGGCTGTCGAGGGCTCCACTTCAAGCACTTAGGTTCGAAAAAGGAAACAGTCGACGCTGTACTGAGGTGCACAATGGACTGCACAAAGTATCAAGGCCCACAGCCATTGCTGCAGAGCACAGACGTTCACTATTACTCGAAGACAGGGGCTGCAATTTTCAACTGGCGCGTTGTATATTCGCGTGTAGCAGCGCCAGTAAACTCCTGTATTCTTCAGATATCTGCTTACGACTTCCGCAACATTGGGGAATCGCCATTTATTGGAGAGGTATTTTTTCCTTTCCTGATTCTTGATGCCATCTTGTGTGTGTGTGAGTGCATTAACATCTACATCACGCACATACTGATGTCCTTATATATGTGTGATACACCCACAAACATTAGTAATCTACTTATCTGCATGAATGGAAGCAAAGTTGCATCCATGCGCATGGCATCACGAAGAAAAAATGCCAATTTGGTGCATGCACCTAAATGCACTGCTCGCAGCGCCGCGCTTTTGCAGTCAACCAGGATGAAATGCAGGCGATTCAGACAAGCAGAGTTGAAGGTGTGTGATCTTTTGTTAACTCTGTCGTTTCGAAGGTGAACTTAGAAGTTAGGAAGTATCTGGAACGTGTCGCACAAACAATGGCTTCAATTGAGGTTGACGCTGAGCTCCGACTGCAAAATCGTGCTCACGAGACCGTGGACGTGCAGACCTTCGGATACGTTCAAGTCACGCTGCAGTTTATGGCGCAATCAGAGGCAACAAGCAGACCTGTGAGTGATAGGCAATCAGTGTACGTTGCCGGCATGTGCAAATGCCTTGGCGCCGCATTTAACTCGCTCTAGAAAAGCGCTTGAAACTCAGTACCTGGATATTCAAGAGGATTGACACGTTCGGCTCTTGACACAGGCAAGGGGGTTCTTAGCAATTTTTCTGGGATGCGTTAGGTGGGGTTGGGACGTGAGCCTCCAAACCGTGATCCCCGTCTTACGACACCACAAGAGGGGCGCAAGTGGGAAGACGTCCTCGGCTCCGCTGGGCTTCGTGTTGACTACAGGCCTATATGGTATTGGGTGAGCCTAGTGAATGGTTGCAGTTTTCAGCATGTATAGTAGGTGCGTTGGCTTGCTCTTGCTGTGCGTGTCAGAAAATTGGTAACATGCGGCGGTACAGTCGAGAGAAACCATCGATTGTTCGTTTTACGGTTTCCGTCGATTGTACCTCCACATATTGCCAATCTTCTGACACGCAAAGCAGTGCCGTTGCATGGGTCGAGCGTGCTACGTACACATTGCTGTGGAGTTTTAATCTCTTTCGATGCTTTTCAGGTGCGCGTGGTCTTTATTGTTTTCTTATCACTGTGGCTCTTCGTCATTGCTTTTCTCTATCCGGCCTTGTTTCTGTAAGTCCATTCGTGCCTTCTGTCGACACCTCGAGTACACGCATTTTGCTTTTGCAAACCCAGAACTTACAGTTCTCCTTCGACCCATAACACGTTTGATGACTTAGGAGGGTTGCCTTAATTGTCATATTTGTGCAGATCCTGATGCATCGCCAAATCACCATGTACCCAACGCACAAATATGCTGTGATCTGGAGGGACGTGACAGAAGGCGGCATCAACGAGTTCCGCACTTGCAGTCTGAATACTGCATTCACACACACGCGACAGTTACCGCGTGCCGTATGCACTCGGTGCTGCGGATGCATCTAGTTATCTGCGTGAGAGCTCGCTTCCGCTGCGAAAATTGGCGCAGCACGACGCGCATAGTGTAGACAACCTTCCTGTGCTTAAATTATCCACGAAACATCAAGATCTACACATAAAGAAACTACGGGAGGTAAATTTGAGCGTTCATCCATCCAATTCGTTAGATGGAAGCAGCTGTACAGTCAAGTGGCTTAGATGGCGCCTTGCAGCGGGCAGCGATTTCCAAAGTGCCCCATGAAGGGCTATGGTCGCTGCGATGGATTCCTTAGTTATGCATGCAACTTCCGTTCCCGTTCATAGCGTCCCAACTGACTTCAGCCGGCTACGTCAGGATGTAGCGATGTCAGCTGGACGAGTAGCGAGGAGCCCATAGTCACCATTGCCCAAACAACGCGAATGCGACATGGTGCACAAAATGACTCCCGCACGTTTTCAACTAGCCTCATAGAGTAATTCGCAACACGTACACAACACAGCTCAGAAGGTTACACCACAGGCGGAAGGTCGCTACCCTCAGCAAATTCGACATGCTTTGTACTCGGGGTGCGCCTTCGTTTGGGCTAAATCTGCGCCATAAGAAAGGCGTGGCACCAACTGTGAGTCAACCCCAAATCTGAGGGTTCGCACTCAGCCTTACTACCCGCTTGCGTCTGTTATTAAAACGGAAAGAAAGATGGAATAACACTTGCATTTTCATTCGCCACCGGAGTCACTAACTGCCTCCGCAATTTTTGTACAGCATAGTGGGCACTTCACACTATGACTAGTCTTGATCCACCTATCTAAACAGAGCTCGTGGAAAATGTGGAGGCATCGCAAGGTAATCAGCGCCTCGCCCAACTCAAAAGCGCTCAAACAGATGCAGCATTCCTTTCCATTCTGCGTATGTGCCTGCGCAGGCTCCTCTTCTCTCTTGGCGCCATTCTCGTTAGTGGTACATCGTGTGGGTGAGGTCCGTTTCTTGTGCGCAAGTGCGGCATTGTTTGTACACTGGTCCCTCTCGGAGCCCGTTTTGCTGTTGCTGCCAACAGCATTCCCTGATCCTCCGTACGTCCATTTGATAGCATGTCGGTCCAAGTTTACGCGCAGACTTCGCGCCTCCACAACTTGTTGCAAGGGCACATGAGTCCCATCCAAGTCCGCGAAAATTTGCGGTCGTGCTTCATGACCGTTTACAACTCCTCCTCTTGAGACAATGAGCATAACAGGACCATCACGAACGTCGAAATCATCTAGATATATACTTCGCTCAACTTCCTCGATGAGCCTCTCGACGTTTTGCTCTAGAGCATCCAACTGTGGCCGATCTGACGCGAATGCCGGGAACATCACAAATGAAGCATGCTGGTGCCGAAGGATTCGTACGTGGGGCCTGCGGTCTTCACCGCCAGAATGGGCTCTGCGCCCACGAATTCCTCTCCATGGATCTCCCCAAGCGACCGAAGCGGGAGTCGACATTGACGAGAGGAACGAACGGACCATACCGGCAGCGAGACTGCGGTGGAGGCGAGCTGCCAAGGCTCCGCCAAACAGTCCATCAAAGAAGCTTGTGCCAGTTCTGACTTCCGCATGGTTGTTCACGGGTTCCCGCATACTTGGTCTCAGGCTGTGGGGCCTTCCAGTTATACTATCCCACGTGTATCTCTCGTCAATAATCACCGGTGGCTCACCGCTTTGGCCCCCAGCTAACCCTTCTGGCTCTCCATGAGCACCTAACGATGGACCGCGGGTTCTCTGCGAAGCAGAAACATAGGGTTGACCAGTCCTCAATGACCTATACCCATCACCCGTCTGGTTACGTAGAGATTGCCTAGAGGAAGATCTGCTGGAGCTCCCCTGTGCTGAACCCTCCATCAACGCTTCGGCAGCAGGTAGTATTGGCACACTGCTAACTGACTCATCCCTAGGGTATCCGACAGCAGCATTTCCTGCAGAGCTTACCGAATGGCTGCTATGACGAGGCATGGCCAACCTGGTCGATGTGCCTGGGTTCCTCTCTCCGGACAGCTGCATTCCCCTATGTTCTATGCCATGTGAAGCGAATGTGTTGCCTCCACGCGCGTCATCCATCCTATGGGCTTCTACGTGGCTTGCATGATGCCGTGATGTGCCATGGTAGCTGTGAGCAGTCCTACCCAGGTCGTGTAGTCCCGCAGCCACTTGGCTTGAACCCCACAGGCCGGGCGTAACATCCAGCCCATCGCTCAGCCTCGCGTACTGATGTCTTCCCCTCCTAAATGTGCTTTCCTGGGAGCTGTATGACATACTGGGAACTGCGGACGGATTGCCTGCCGAATGAAAAGTAGCTAAGCGCGTCTGATGTGGCTGGTCACGCCCCAGCGAGGCGATTCCCCGTGCGGCGGGAGCTGGTGGTAAGGGAACCAGATGCGTTGGAGGCAGAATGTTAGCAAGGCGGCTATTGTTATAGTTAGCGGGCCCTTTTCGGTGAGCGCGGTGTCCTCCAGAGCCCTCCATCGGGAAAAATGGGACCACGTCACACAGTCCGCTACGAAGTCTGGTGTGCGGCCTTGTGGCGATGGAATAGAACGATTAAGCCTTCACAATATCAAAGGCACACAATGCTAAGATGCGCTAAACGTCTCAGCACGTAATGCCGCACGTGACTGTACCAGTGGCATCTGCCTACCCGATGCTCTTCCTGGCGCTCCTCTCTCCGCTGCCGCAGTGTCCACGCCCTAACGATTGTTTCCAAATAGAATATGCAAACGTACAAGATAAATTATGGGGGATAGACAAGAAGTGGCAAACGTGCTGTGGGCCGCGTGAGCTTGCCAACCGCCTCGTGTGCTGCGTTGGTCAGGCGGGTCATGTCTGTCGCCACCTGAAATCACAGTTGTCGTACATTAACTGTGTCTTGTCTTAGTTATGCACTGAATTGCTATTCTTCATTAAATTAAAACACCCAAAATGAAAATACTGCAACTTCACCTCCGGGAAGGCATCATTGGTGTCTGTCGAGTGCCGCAGCTGCACTGTCAGCAGGCCAGACCACGGCTTCCATTGGAGCGACCTGTGATGTGCTGTGCACACAGGGCTTTTTCCAGCAAGAACCGCCCAAATCAATACATCTTCTTTATAAGCTGCATTTGAGTATGTTTAACTGGGTATTCCCCTGGAGACACACTGCTGCTGCCCCACAGCGCGAGCTGTTTGTCCTCAGCTGACGGACCAGCCAAGACGCATGTGTATTCGCTCCTTGCTTCTACGCTGACCCTTCGCCGCAGCCCCTCACTAGCTCAATTTTGGCCAAGTTTTTATAAAAGTCTGGGCGACTGCAAACTCTTTAGAACTGCCGTGGCTTGTCCGCGGTACAGAACGGGACGCTGTCCTTGCCAATTCGAGGACAGAACCTCGTCCGCAGAATTGTGTGCACTCCAGACCTCTCAATAATTCCACAGTACAAGGAGCTATGTTCTTGGCGCATGTGACTGGTAGTGTAGCCGAATAAATCCGGCACAGGGGAACTCGCCATCTCCCCTCCACCACGGTCACCAGTTGCGCCACTCCAGTTCCACCTCGTTTTCGAAAAGAAAAGGGGTGAGGACGAGCACGCTCATGCATGTTCTGGCAGGTCACACACTGCTCCATGTACCGCACATATATTTGGAAGCCGTGGAGAGCACAGTTTCCTGAGTGCAGCACAGGAGCACCTGGGCTCAGCAAGGAAGGACCATGAGTAAGCCATGATGAGATGTGTAAATTTGGCGCTTGAATGTAGCTGCCTGAAACGCGATTTACTGGGAGACCTCGAAAGCTTGTGGCTTGAGGACGTGGTGAAGCCCAATGGCTGCTCGACAACCGGCCTCGTCGGCCTCAAAAGGCCCCTCCCAACTGCTGCTGTCATCGGATAGCTCCTCCAGTGATGACCTAACTTCAGCTGTAGCAGTTCCGAAAGGACCATTAGCAACTCCAGCAAGGCGAGGACCGCCGCCACCTCCCTCAAAGGGAACCAGTCATGCGCCACCTCCTGCGAAAGACGGTTCAGCGAAGGCTCCAAAGAAGCCTGCAAAGAAGTCTCCACCATCTCCCACTGTGGACCTTTTGGGTTCTTTGTATGTCCCTGGAAGCCCACAGAACCAGTCCAGAGGTCCTGCAGATGCAGCTTTAATGGTAGAGGATCCACTATTGTCCATCGACTCCCCTTCACAGGCAGTGAAGCGGATTAGGAGCGCAGTCATTGCCAGACCTCCTAATGCCGCTGTTCGGAAGGATAGCGATGCCAAAAGTGTGCCTACGGATGTCCAGAGAGAGATGTACCAACCGCTCTCGCGAGCGCCCTCCAAGCAAACAGCGGCCAAGCCATCAGAGCATCCAATCGCTCGTAAGCCCACAGCAGGATTGCCCATCAAAACCAGGGGAAGTGTCGTGGGCCGTGAAAAGACAGAACGCACCGAGCCATCTCAAGCTGAGAAGAAGGCCACACCATCTGCAGCAGCTCGCGGGGGATTGCAAGATACCTCGGCAGTAGTTTTGCAAGCGTCGGCATCTGGAGACGCGTGGACTGCGGTGGCTCGCAAAAATTCCTTGGCGAAATCAAAACATTCGGGCAAAGAAGCGTCTTCTCATGTTCGGACTCAAGCTAACGCGGCAGAAAGACGGCCTCCCGCAGCAGGTTCTACAGCGCCTCCGAAGTCTGCCATTCTTACCAAGCAGCAGCCGAAACTGCCTTCGGGAAGAGGGGAAACGGAACCTGGCCAGGATGCGACGGCATGGTCAGATATGACGTTCGACAGCTTCGCGGGGGTTGGTGAGGCCGTCCAGAATACCCCGCGGAAGGCTCCTCAGAAGGCCTTGCCTGCAGGAGGCTCAGATACGCCCTTCTCGTCTAGCTCTACACCGAAAGTAGACTCAAGCGTTATGCGCGACCTTGAAGACCGTCTTGCAAAGTCAAGGCGGCGCATTAGCGAACTCGAGGCACAACTAGCTGACAACAGCAAACGGCATGAAGAAGATGTCGAAAGGATACGGCTCCAGCTCAGATCAAAGCTTGCCGAAGAGGTACGAAAGGTTAGGTCGGACCGAGAAGCAGATATAGAGAAACTTAAGAAGGAGGAGGAGGAAAAACGAGAGGAAATTCGAAAGCAAGCCCTGGCCCGGCAGAGCAGTATGAAGATGCGGTGCGATGCTTCCGTTCGCGAGCTCAGGGAAAAAGTAGGGTCTTTGGAGCAGCAGCTAAAGGCAAAGACAGAGGAGTTCGAAAAGGAAAAGGCCACTCTCATGAAATCCTTTGAAGACAAGCGGAAGAATGACCTTCAGGCACAGGAAAATGAGGCAAAAACGCACCAGAGGGAATTGAAGACCAAAGAGTCAGAGCTGCTAGAGCAGCAGGGCAGGGTGCAGGCTCTTACTGCAAGCATGCAGACTCTCACAACTTCTCTCGCCCAGATGAAGGAACTAAATGATATATCGAGGACGGCTACGCAGGCGCTGGAAGAAAAAGCAAAGACTCAAGCTGCCTTCATCAACACGCTCATGAAAAGGGAAGAAAACCTCCGCGCCCAGGCAGCGAAGCTAATGCCAATTAAAGAGGCAAAGAGGCTGGCTTTCCGGGCATTGCTTAAAGGAAGAGCAGTGGAGATGATATCGCGGGCCTGCATGCCGACAGATACAAGCCTTTGGAATATGGCATGGGCTTTTCAGCAGTTAGTAGATCTCATTGGTGGCGCACGCGGGGCCAAAGAGAAAAGACAAGATGCTATTGAGTCTAGACTGATGCAGTTCCGTAAAGAACAGATGTTCTTAATGGCTGAAAATGAAAGGCTTATGGCAAAGGTAAGGATAAGTCACGCATGTTTAGTTTGTAAGTATGCGTTCCCTTATTTAAGCACATAGAGATGCCGTGTAGGAGTTAATGTTTTGTTTGGGTTTGTGTCCAGGTTGCGGAGCTGCAGCAAGAGGGTGTCAATCAAAGACAGAGTAGGGTGAGTCTCTTCTGCCATTGATCTGTCCAGAGGAGGATAGCACCAGTATGCTGAACTCTGTTAGGTGATTTGTGCATTGCATAGGGCTCCTCCATGTTCGTATCAACTGTTCTTTGTTGTGTGTACCAGGCGGCATTAATGGAGCAGGCCCTCATAGGAGAAGCTCCTAGCATTCCAGGCTATGCATTTGGCAACATTCACGGGAAACTAGGTCACGAGCCCAGCGTTATGTGGCTGGTATGGTCTGTCCAGCATCTGGTGAACAAAAGGATGCTGTGGGCATTCTTAAGGTACGTGTCAGATTGCAACTTGGTCTTGGTGGTACCTTCGGAATTGAAACTTAAAAATGGTCCCTGTGTGGTGTTTCTTCTCTCCTCCCACTGCTTCAGGCTGCAGAAGGTGACAACTGAAGCGGAATCGAATGCTACAATAGATAAACTGCAGAAGAAGTTCAATGAGTTGCGCGTATCTGCGTACAAGGACATGGCGGCACGGATCGGAGTATACAGAATTGCCTCGTTCATTAGGTAAGAACCTTACGTAGAACAATAGCGCAGAATTTCCATCTGTTGCTTTTCGACAGCTCGACGTCACAGCAGTCAGTGAAGGGCTGGGCTTGTTTCAGGTGTATGCGACTACGCACATTGTTCGTCGCTATATTCAGCCTTGAACGAAATGCAAGTGAGGTGCCGAAAAAGTTACCTTCCCCTGGGTTTAGCGCACTCATTTGTTCAGGTACAGCATTAATAATTTGCTGCCTGTGCACTCTGGGCCAGCCTTGAACACTGTGTTGTGGAATTCGCTGCAGCTCTAAGCTCACGGGAGGATGCCATAAAGCACAGAGAGCAAAACAGAGTCTTTCAGGAGCCGTTCCTGAGAGAAACAGCGGCAACAGAAGTCCCCTTTCCACGGACATCGTACGCGTGTGGAGAACTTGGCCGCGTGGACCTCAATGTGCCCCTGGCACACCAGCCACACTACTACAGTTACTTGCCTTCCGCCCGCAATCACGCAAGAGGACGCAACTTGTTTGTCCCAGTGGTCGAGCCGAGGCCACCAGTACAAGGCTATATGCCACACCCTGGCTATTCAAACACCCAACTGTCGCTCGGGGTACCACCATTCGTCTCGAAAGGCCGACGAGCAGGCAGCAGCCCAGGGATGCCAAGTGTATTCCCCTCAGGGCCGTACGACGCAACACAACCAGTAGATGAGCGCGGAGCAGTCTTTCGTATGAGAGGAGCACAACATGACCTAAGGAGGATCATGATGGACAGTGCTCCTGACAAGGTCGGGGCGCGCGTTGTCGGGAGGAAGTGAGCAGCTAGATACGCACATCTAGCGCGAACTGTGATTGAATAGAATATAACGGAAGGAAGATATAGGAGGGGGACTGCGAATGCGTTTGTCCTACTTCAGGCTGCGGAACACGGGCTCCGGGTCATGAGCGTCGCCGTAGCTGTATAGGCCCCCGATTCCCTTCGATTTGAACCAGAGCGGCGGAACGAACGCATCCTGAGGAGTGCAGTTCTTGATGTTTACCCACCAGATGAGTTCTGAGAAGGGGACAGCAGGCTTTGCCTTCACGATATCGAGCACCTTTGGTAGTTTAGCTGAAAGATGAAGAAGGCACTGCCGCCACAATGTTTTTGCGTTGGCGCAGAATTCATGCCACTGGACGTAAGTCTAGTGGAGCTCTCTGGGCCCCAATGCAGATAGTTAACAGAAAGAAGATGACGAGCACGTATACCAGACCAGCCGCCGTCGTGTCGTACAGGAACTTTACGGCGAACAATTCCCATATCTGCAGCAGTCCAAATAGCGAGAACGTGCACGCGAGTTTTTGCATCACCGTGCACCGACGCACACGCTAAAGAAACGCTGGCCGAATAATTCCTGCTTGTTGGTCGTAGCTTACGAAGAGATGGTTCCGAAGCACAATAAGCGATAGTAGGGAAATCAGGTGCTTCACAGTGATGCCAGTGAGAATCCTGCACCAAAGTGCAAAGGCATTAGTTGAGCCATTGAGAAATACAAGGCTTTCACACATCCCAGCTGTTTACGCCATTACAATTACAAATGTCTCACGCAATTCCACTGAGGGGCCTCAGCTGCCAGACTTTACCCAAGTGCAAGTCTTGCTGCAATCCAAATTGTGGAATGCACGACGGCTGAAGCCGTGGATCCGCAAAGGTTCAGTTCGGTACCACCGCCATATGCCAGATTCGCCGTGCGCAAAAACGCAATCATAAAGACGAGAGGGCAGCAGATCACGTAGACAAGGTACGTATGCAGGAACGTCGTTACAACTGATAATACCGGGTGGAACTCTAGCAATCCTACGAAGCCAGCTTCGATGGGGAGCGCGCTGAGCTTCATCCTGTGGCCAGTGGAGAAGAAGCCTTCAAGAGCCAACAGGGCACTTAGAAGGCCAACGCTGAAGTCGGACAGAAGGAACTGCCCTTGTCCTTGCTTGTCGCCCGGTGCTTCACACCCGCAAGCAGTGTGAGTGGTGTTGACATCCAAAGTCGTGAAGGGCGGGCATCTCGAGGAACAGATGCAGCACTTGTGAACCTGGGGGGAGTTTAAGGGCCGTTGCACAATGCGAATTCGGCTCAAGAACAGCAACAGGCGCCACTTTATACAGAACAGCAAAAGAGGGACCAGCCGCGCTCTCCCAAGAAGAACAGCAAACATGCATATTGGGCACACGGCTATGAGGAGCAGGTAATGTGAAAAATACTCAAAAAATTCTACGCGCCACAAACGAAAAGCCATTTCCTTCTCCCTCCTGTTGCGATGTAACGCAAAGCCAACATCAGCCAAGTCTGGCATTTCATCTCCCGCGGCCGTCTGTTCCGCTCCCACACGGCAAAGCTGCTGCATGCTAAGCTTGTTTTCGCGCTTCTTCAAGTGACATAGAACAAGCACTAGCCGCAGCCAAAGCCCTGCGGTGAAAAAGTAGACGAACCATGGCAAGGATACCTTCACCAGTGGGACTAATTTGACTAAATCACCTTCCATCAGTTGGGCTGGGATAGCTCCCCGCAACCAACGCGGCGGCTTGAAAAGCCACGGGTCCGGAGGCGTAATCCAACTTAAACAAGAAGCACCGGCGGCGTCGAAGCATTTAAAAGGTGTCAAGATGACAGTCCACAAGAGCGTCACTGCACTGTGACAAAGATCACTCCACATATCCGCATGGTCAGAAACTTCGGGAGCTGGCGGAAGTGCTGGATTCTGTGACTTCGTGTCGTTAGAAAACGCAAACCAGACCACAGCAACCGCTCCCAGAAGAAGAAATGCCGCTCTCTCTAAAGTGCACAACCTTCCTTCCTTATTCCCTCGCAGTGGCTGAAAGCTGGCAATTTGGAACCTGACACGCTCTTCAAAGATCCGCTGACGGCCATCTAACTTTCCAGATCGAAGCAACGATGACAGGAGGGGCAGATGCCTCATCCCAGCAACATAAAATATGCAGAACATAATGAAAGCGCTGGCGCTCGTTGAATCAGCTTGCAAAGGCCAGTCCTTCTTGCCCGCCTGCTCCCGTGGAGACGCAAAAGGGTCGAATGCGCTGCTCATCCTTACGCAGAGCATGAGGGCGGCACATCTGAATACCATAGCAATCAAACAACGCAGTGAGTACCCCGCAATTCTCCACTGACTGCGCTCACTGTAAATGCGGAAGCAAAGCCCTGGCACGTAAGCATGTTTATTCCAGAACCACTACGCGAGGAGCACAAACGGCATGCCACCACAGGCCTGAGAGAACAGAGCTCCAGCCTCTAGCAGCGCGCATTCGTGCGCGGCGCGGAAACGGGAAAGGCTCGGCCTTATCGTTCGCCATAGTGGTACTGCTTACGCGGCAACAATCTGCATTTTCTCCCGCATCACAGAAGGCGTTTTGAATACCGTAATTCCAGCCGACAGACAATAAGTGCCGATGAGGTACTTGACAATGCTGCACTCTCTGTCAACAAGACAATCGCTAAAGGGCACAATGCACAGCGCAAACACTGAAATGTAGCAAAGCAACGTCCCGCGATTGAAAAGACGTAGCCACAAGCGGGAGAAGCAGAGGTCCATCGATAGCAATGCGCCTAGGCCTTTCTTATCCTTTCCACCGTGCATAAGATGCTCGGCTTCTGCATCTCGCAATCGGCCAACCAATTTGCGGATACTTCGACAGACCGGAAGAAGCACCGGGGCGAATGGAACAACAACCGAGCACAGTAAGCCAGTCACGCAGACCAGTGGGAGCTGACGCCACACAAAGACGTCTACCGCAGCCGCTGAATCTGACAACAGGCCCTTGTATATTCCCGCATATGCCCACCCCACTACCCACGTCGCCCCCGAAATGCAAGCACTGGCGGACAGCCACCGCGCAATAGCGGCTAGCTCAGGAAGTCCACAGTCAGTGAAGACGTTTGTGGCGTCATTGACGTCACCGTCACGCGCTTTATGAAGCGCAAGAAACGCGCATGCCAAAATAAGAAGACTACTAAGTCCAATTAATGTGCCGCATATCATCAGCGTCATATTGAATGTGCACAGCTGGCGCACACTGGCCTGCCAGGCCTCTTGTGAAAAGGCTGCTGACGCCAGGAGGTAAGGAACCAATGAAGGTAAAATGGAGGCGGCGCCTGAAGCCCCTTCCGCTGCCGCCCCTCTCTCTGAATTTTTCCGGCCGCTTTTTTCCTCCCCGACCACACGTGCTTCGGACAGCTGTGATATGCGAGAAATGAGCTCCGTCTCGGCCGTCTCAGAGCCAATACTTGACAAAGGCAAAGTGAGACCCAAGCCAGCGGGCCTGGATTCAGGTATAAGCGTCCCTGCATTCATAGGCGCGTGTGCTGCTGCAGGGAGAGACTTGATCTCCTTGTCAAGTGCAGCATACAGCCTGAGCCACTTAGCTTTTGCTCCGGCAAACAGTGGATCTGTCAGAACTGCATCGTTACGCGAAAGTTCTGCATGACTAAGGATGGCTCGATGTTGCTGCCACGCTGCAATATGATGGAGCTGAGTCAGGTAAACCAAATCGCTGCAACGAATCGCCCGCGCAGTTACTGCTTCACTTGCTAACGCCGAATCGCATGGCTTGTCCTTATTCGTTTTACACGCGTGAAGGCTGAGAGATTCACCCTCAGGCGCTGGGGCACATTCCTTCACAAAGCTTGCAATGCGAGGAACAAGATCTGCGATAACCCTTCCCATGGAATTAAATGGAATGGGAAGACCCAAAAGTAGGGACAAAGTCGGCGCCAGGCCAACCTGTCGTACGCGAAGTGACCCGTAGCCGAGAATTGGTGTAGGGGAAGCTGACTGAGCTGACAGTCCGACCTTGCGGCGCGCATTATTATCACGAAGCGCACCGTGATTTTGCAAGTATGCCGGCAGACGGCCTTCAAATAGCCGAGTGCCAGGAAATAACATCTGTGCAGTGCGGGGACTCAAAATGGCAGGCAGCGTCGAAAATGACAAAAGACCAGCCTCAACCTAAAGAGCGAAACCGCACATAAAGGCGTCAAAGGCCCAAAAGGGGTGAAAGCAAATATGTAACAGTTTACAACTGTATCAGTTGACGATATCAGCTGTTCTATCAGTTGACTATATCAGCTGTTCGACTAACTAACAAAGTCGATTAAAGGAACAGCAATTTGTCACTATTCTCTTCTTGCTTGCACCTACTTCTTCGCTGCTTCCACCTCCGTGAGACCCAGTTTCTGTCATTCCATGGTCTCCAAAAACGAGGAAAAGCGTGTTCTCAGAAGCCGCAGATTTCGAATTCGGCTGTTGCTTAAGGACCATTTTCAGCGCATCTTTAAGCATGCTGTTTACTTCCGTCAACTTCTTCTGCATGAGCTCGGAATCGAGGACCGCCGCGTGGCCTACATGATCAACGCCTAGAGTGTGACCAACAAGGAATGCCCAGTCGTCCTTCCTATGGAACAAAGCACCGCCATCAATTTCAACAAACACCACCACAATGCGACCTCTGTCGGCATCTCTTGTGGGGAATCAAGATATTAATACCAAATTCAAAACCACTGCTACAGTAGCGCAGCATATTTCATCATATCACAGGCTGCGCAACGTTGGCGCAAAACACCACTACCATGTCGCTCGCAAGATACTGACGCATTATCCTCATTCGCGACCTGTAGCCATGAAACAAAGTACAATTCTGTTTAGTCATAAATCGCCATGTACGCAAGGTAGATGCACAAAATTCGCGAGTGTAGATAGCGGCATGGCTGCTCGCTGACATGACTTACGCGAATTCCCTTGGAAGACTAGAGGCAACTCCATCATCAACCGTATGCAAATCCTGAATATTCAGTGAGGGGAACAGGTGCATGCGAGTCAGAAGATGGCCGAACAATCGACCCCACGTGTCGTCTCCTGTTCCGGAGTTACACAGTACACCTCACAAAAGGGCTGCGGCCGTCTTCAAGCCGTTAACAGCTCTGAGCAATAGTAGGGAAGCGGCACTTCATGGCAATCCAGCAAGCCTACCGAGAGCAACGGACGTCCTCTTTGATGCTTTCAGCTGCAGCATGATGCTATCAACAGTGACAGCCGAGGCCGAGAACGTCTCTCTAACCTACAGCGGCGGGATCAGAACATCAATGAATAATGCGAGCAAAATGGCAGACGGTCGTTGAAAACGCCCCTCCTAAAACCAATGGGATGCACTGGAAAACAAAATAGGGGGGAGTGCGATGTAACATGCAGTGCTGTTTCTTGCGAATTCTTCAATCTTCTCGCGGGCTTTTCCGCTCGTTGCGTGTAAGTGCAGTCTTACGCTGAAGAAACTGGGCATGCTGCCTGTGGCAAGGCCAGTCACACGTTGGGTAGTGGCAGTTGGGGGGTCTGCTTCAAAGACGTAGAGTCGCGTAAAGTGATTTCCCCCCCAGTCTGGCGTAGATGACACTTCTTTCGAGTTTAAATGCGCTTCCACGGGGTCGGAGCTTTGGCCACTTCGCACTAAAGGTCTTCCGTTCCCCAATTCCTGTTCGGACGGCAGTTCTAGCCCCAGCACGCTACACAAAAAGTGTTTCAAGTCTGCATCCGTTCGACGGAGGATGTCATGAACAAACGGCAATCGATTTCTGTAGAAAGGACGGAGCCCTGGAGGTGCTGCAGCACACTTAGCTGATGCGTCGCCTCCACAAACATTGGATGCCTCAGGGTCCCACAGCAAGAAGTCAAATCGCATGGCGTCCACTAAAAGAATAAAAACGCGGTTATATGGCGTCACTGATACCCAAGACGACTGACAGAACCTCTCCAAACAAGCTTCAGGCTTGGTAGAAGCTAAGTCGACATTTGGATCTAGAAAGTCCTTCAAGTGCAGCGCTATTGGGACAGGAGTAAGAGAATCGCCCTGTTTAGGCAATGCAGGAACAGCTCGTGGAGTTCCTGGCGTATTCGCGATATAGTAGACTCCTTCATCTTTGTTCAGGTCAAGCTTAGCTGGGTCCAAATGGGGGAACAGTGGAGGAAACGGCAACTCGCGTCCATTGCTGACGTACGGCAAATCATCTCTTGAGAGAAAGAAACCATTAATAAAAAAAAGCGTACCAACAGAAACCAGTGTCAGACACAACCCAATGAGTAAAGCAAGTCGCCAAAATAAGTCTGCACGTGGATTCGGCGGGTGAGCGTCATCATGCGTTTCCAGTTCATCTCCGCTGAGTGAGCGCCGTCTGTGTGAAGCATTCAAGCGCAACCCTTCCCTCATATTTGCCTTGTTCATCTCCGCGCTCTGGTGCTGCACATGAATGCGCGTGTGGTCACTCTCCTCCCGGCGTTGAGTTAGCATGGCTACCTAGGAGGTTTCTTAAGGGAGCTGCCCCAAGACAAAAACCTTCACGTAAGCAGTGCTGTTCGTGTTTCAGTACGCATCAGGAGCATGTCGTAGAAGCAAACTTTGCTCCAAAATGAAAGACTGCACTCAAGGGAAGCGGAGCAATAGGCAAAATATGCGAGATGAAGCCACCTCTGGAGAGGTCCGATGCACTCACGGCAGCCACGAGTCACCGCCTTCGCCTCGAACCACCCAGATATAAATCACGGGTTGTGGGCAAGGAGCAGCTGATTCGTGAAATACTGCAGCCTAAAGTGCGCTGGCAAGGGGCGAAATGCAGCCCCAAGCGATCTATGAGCGGGCAAACGACAACCCACTAGGGGGCCCCTTGTCTCGCTCGTACTCGACGAAGCATTGTACCTCTCTGTTCAGCTTAAAGAGACAGTCATGCGGTGTGTAGCTGCGTCTCCAGGCAGATGATGGGACATTAGGCGATGCTGCATTCCCAAGGGACGCACCCGAAAGTGGTACTACGAGAAGTGAACAGCAACGCGACCGACTCCTGGCGGAAGGGATCGGGAACAACGCTACTCACAAGGCTCCTACCAGGACAAAAATAAATGCACATCCCTGGCTTATACCTGCAACAGCCTATTGTTTGTACAATAAACACACTGAACTGCATGCAGGCTGATTCGCAGATACAGTGTAGTGCTCGGTCGGCCAGTCAGAGCAGCGGGTGTTGTGGTAAGAAATAACAGTAGAAGAGAAACTATAAATAAGGCTATGTGTAAACAGTTCGCCGTAAAACCCTGGTTTGGGCGAATAGCCACCCAAGTGGTGGGTCAACTGGAGAGCACCAAGACCCTGGCACTATTGGGCTGGCGCCTGGGAGGGCCTTGAGCATACCAAAGATTTCAGCGAACAAATCTAGTAGGGAGGTGGAGTTTAATTTTAAAAACACGGAAGTTTGAAAGGTGTGTGTCCATGTATGCTTGCTAGCCTCCTGTAGAACCTGCACACTACGTGCTGTACTAACTGGTCCACGAAGGACAGCCGAGTTAGGAATCAGAGTGGGGTGCGTCTTTAGTATCTGCCAGCTTTGCATCGAGGATGAAAATTTTGAAGAGATTTCAAATAAGTTGCTAGATCTAATGCTTCGGAGAATTTGGCACGTAAAATCAGGACACCCAGCTGTGAGTAGTCACCTATCTCTACAACGATGATGTATCCAGCATCACATTCGGGCTTAAAGCTAGTTTAGAATTAAATGACTGAATTCACTGTAGTGCTAGGATCTATTCAAGGGTTTTAGGGGGTAGCTGGTGCCAATTGGTCCAGCGCGGCTGCAACTTGCGAAAAATTCGGGGGCGGGGGCGTTTGTTGGTGAGGCTTGGTTGGCTAAGTCCAGTGTCAAGGCTGTCCAGCAGAAAGAAAGAAAATGGTGAATTGGTGGCCCAAACTAAGCACTAAAACAAGGGAAATCCGAAGCTAAGCTGGATCTCCCAGCATCAGCTCTAGCGGAGCATCCTCCCGAAAGCAACAAACAAACCTTTTGTGTAATGTTCGAGCAATTTTGTTCCCGGAATAATAGTACGGTCGCGGCAGTGATAGCTTCACTAACTCAATGCGGGCCTCCAACTTTTCATACTAGGTGTTGATTAGGTTGGGTGCGGCAGTCCCACGTGAGCATTCTACAAAATGCCCAAGGCACAGTCATAACCACACAATCTTTTGACAGAAACACAATTTCTTACGGGCTCATATGTAAGCAGCACTCAGTGCAGCTCGGAGATGCAAAGAGCTGCCTTACGGAAATTAACATTCCAATTGGGCCAACTGTCGGCCATCCGTGGGCTGCAAAGAGTTCGAGAACAGCGTGGATGCGTATACTTGTGTTCCGTATCACCTACGCTGATGAAAATTGTTCAGAAACGTTCTACCGGACAATCTTTCTGTGGGTCATGACTTGTGGGATCAGCAATTTCGTGATGCAATTCGCTGCAGTTTCGCAGCTTCATGGCTCCGCAAAGGAGGGTGGACGAGTGGATGGGCGAGCCTGCCAAGCTGTCCTACACGTGCTGCTTTGAAGAGGCACTGCATCAACGGCGCCTCCGCGTGACCGGCAAAAGACCAGCTTGTCGAGTGCAAGTTAGATCATAACTTCAAAAATTGGGCCTATGAACATGGCAACTGAAGAAGCAAGCACCTGTCCTAAGAGCGGCCGCCACACACGCACCCTCACCGCTGCATTATTTGTGAGGTGTGGGAGGCATCTTTGGTGTTTTCCGCCATCTGATGACCTTAGTATTCCACGAATACTACGTAGCACTAATTGCTGGAGAAAGCCTTTGCGAGCCCTCAAAAATGAGGAAAGCATCGTCGGCAATTACGCTTATACATGGTGCAAAGTGCCACGCGTTGCATGCGTTTGACCTCCTTATCGACTTCTAGGAAGGTATTGCAACTGACTCTTCGGTTGCTGAGAGAGTACTCTGTAATGCACGTGCGTTTTAAGTCGCCGAGGCGAATGAGTGCGATGTGGTAGCTGGCGGCTCGCATCGCCTGCTAGTGATGCATTCCATCCTAAAGCTGCGGTGTGAACGCAGTATGCATTCACAGGTAGGCTGTGCTTGCACTCTAACGCATTCCAAACGTATACAGTCGCGCTTGAATTCCCTATCAAATATGGCGCAGCTGCCGCCAAGGAGAGCAGATGCATCATCTGATCAATGGGAACCGAAAGGCCCATCCACTGCAACTTCTATGAAAAATCACCAGTCGCAAGTAGCCACACAAGCCGTGGCGCCAGCAGGTACTTTGTCCCACGTTCATGTAGAAGGACTCTACGGGTTCGCTTCAAACTTCCTGCGCAGCTATACGCGGGCACAGGAACAACAGACGTCAACTTGCCCCAATGCGAAAGCGATTCAATGGAACAATCATGAAAGCCCATATCACTATGACAAAAACATCCAGTAGCCGGGTGAAAATCGCCCTGAGCAAAAGCCTAACTTCGTGCTGCAGCCATCACGCCATGTTATTAACATTTCTGTCAAGCAAGGCAAAATCCCACCCATAAAAGTCGAGTACATCGTGTGAGGCCTTAGTGTTAGCGAACTGGTTTAAGAGATGCAGAAGTTGTGGCACAAAAAAGAAAACCCTCAAACAACCCCAAGAAGCATGCGGCAAGAACCACGTCAGTGTTCCCACGACTTTAAAGTGTTCTCAGGTAAGAGCTCCTTCTCGAAGATAATAGTCATAGCTTTCCCAAGTTCCTCTTCCCTATGCGCATCTGCGGTGCTCTGCGGAAGGAGGGGAGCAAATTCCACACACTAGACCCTGCTCATCCACATAAGAACTGGCCGCAAGAGCTTCGCTGTGGTTTTGTTGGGCCGGCATTAAAGCGTGCTACTGGCATGAATGTGCACTGTTTGCACAGGAGAAAGGAAACGCCAGTGCAAGCAAAGCAAAGCATTAGAACTTTCACGGAGGCATAACATAGTTAAAACCGGAGTGCAGAGTCTCTTCTTAAAGGTCTTGCAGGTCTCGTTCCAAGATGAAGAGACGACTTTCATGTCAAAGCCCTCCAAACGGAAACAAATGTTCTTCCGCTGCACCGCTGACTCCATACAAACTCTTCAGGGACAAGCGATACCACAGGGCTCTCCCCGATCCGGTGGTATGTGTAGCACTCTTCTGACTTACACACAGCCGCGATATTGACTGAGCACTTTGTGAAAGGTTCGCTGAAATGGAAGTCGTGCACTGTCACTGAGATTTCCTCTCGCTTCCCTGTGAGGCCAGATATTCATAAATACAAGCGAATCCAAGGCCCAGCATGCCAGTTTGCAAGTTGAGTGGCTCCGCAGGTGGGTGGTGCTACCACAAACATGCGGACCATACCAGAAAACAATCCGAATTCCTTCTTGCTTGAGACGAAGCTCATCCAACTGTAGAATGGAAAGTTCCCAAATAATTGGGGCAGTACCTCGTGGCGTGGATGTCCCAGTGCAGTAGAGCCAAAATGACGCGCAGCTTCAGTGCTGGCCCACAGTTGGACCTGATAAATCTGCTTGCTACCACATTTCTAAGTGCGTCACTCAGCATCCAAGTAGGTGAGATCTAAGGAGCACTCTACTGGGACAAGTGGGCATTGGGAACCACGGAAAGCCTCCGACTGAGCACGGAATGGCGCCTGTTGGCATCCGATGGAGGCTTGGGCTTTTCCTCAGCTGGCAAGTCTTTCCCTGGATGCTTTAACTCCAATGTCTCCTGAGTGGAATAGAGATGTTTCGGGCTGTGCGCCGCATTGCAATTGGCATTTTCGTCGTTATCTTTGCGGTTGTGCTCACGCTCGTCCTCAAGGGCACTACCTGTGCCGAGTGAAGTCGCCTCCCAGCAATTGTTGTCCTCCTTAACCCTCATTCCATTTACACGGTTGTGTTCCATAGGGCTTGGCGGTGGACTCCACTCAGCACAAGGCTCAGTCTGCGAAGCCCCAGGCGGCTCTTGCCATATCCCATGAGGTCTCTGTCTCCACGAAGGGGAAACTGTGAAGGGAAGCCGTCCTGCTCCGCCTTGTTCTGATGCCATAGATCCAGTAGGTCCCGCGTCATTGTAAGCCGTGGACCTCTCACCACCTTCCTGCTGAGACGCAGTGGGAGAGCATTTATTTGCTGCTTCAGCTTCACGGCCTGGAGTCAAAGTAGGCGATAAGAAGGCGATGCTATCCCTGAAGTGCAGCATGAGGACAAACACATAGCAACATGCTCGACACGCTGTGTAGTAAACGGATGTGTTTACACGTCATAGCAAACTGTCGAAGTATGCTCCAAAGTCACTGAAAGCGACAAGGCTCTCTCGGAGAACCGCTGGCGTATTCGAGCCCGCATTACGCTGGACAAGGAGCGCACGATGATGGCTCACTCATCGTCGGGGTCGTATAAGTCTGCCAGTTGGCGGCGCAGCACTGCCAGCTCCAAATCCGAGTCACCTCGGAGCATCATCAATTGAAATTGATGCATAAGTTTCTGTCGAAGTTGCTGTCGCTGTTCACCTTGCTGGGACAAGTGGGCAGCTGCCTCTTTGCTGGCTCTTTCGTGCTCGTCAAGCATGTAAAGCTGGACCTGCGCAGAAACGCTCCTTCCCAGCCTTATAACACAGTGACAAACGCAGAACTTCACGGACTTTCGTGGCGATGCACATGGTGTGTCTCTTATGTCAGAAATAGCACACTGGATGAGCTGTACTGAGGTGCAGCGCCTTTAGGTGGTCTAGATTCCACTAGATAGATTGCCCGCAGCCCACCTTGTTGAACGGAGAAAAGCTGATCCCTCGGCTTCGTCTGCGGCATTCTGACTGCTGTGTTCCACTGCTGTTTCGAAGAATTGACTTCCGACGTCTCTCGTGTGGCACGGTGCCTGCAGAAGGCAAGCAAGCATGTGGGTCGACAAAGAATGTGGCCTTCTACATCAAGGGCTGATAGACACAGATACAGATCAACCACTTCTACTGAATAAAGCAGCACTGCCGCGCGAGATGCAAAGACGTATCAATTACATCAAAGCGACCACGAAGCAATTTTGCAAAACCCTGACTGCCTTTCATTGGGTAGAGTAGCCAAGCCATTCACGAAGTAGCAATGACATACCCTAGCGGCCCATAGTGGTATCTGTCGCCACTACCCAAAGGCCCTAAATCTTACCGTGCACTTGGCGAGCAGCCATTGGGACAACACGCTGCTCCACCTTGGTAAAGTTAAGCCTTGAGCTTGCTGCGAAAACATTCAGCCGGAGACTGTTGATTTACGAATGAATGACCCTACTTTAACTTGTATTAGTGGCACGTTTTTCGCAATATGTTGACACTAAGCTTACTGGTTGTCGTTGTTGTTCGGGTTTGTTCGCTGAACTTCTTCACAACGCGGAGTAAATCAGCTCGTGAATGGAAGCGCAAATCCTGCTCCACCCATCACCCCAGCTGCCAGTTCAAGCCGTTCACCGTCCTGTAGTCTATTAAAAGCTTTAGCTGTATACTTTAAGGTGGACTTAGTCTTAACGTCATGGTTTTACGGCCAAAGAGGGCTTAAAGCGAACCTACTCCCTTCAGAAACCGCGACACTTCAACCCGAAGTTCTTCTGTCGTTAGAACTTTCTCATCCTCCTCATCAACCATGACTGTTCATACACACAGCTTGTAGGGATTTACTCAAGTGGAAGACTTGTATTTGGTGCCGGGCTATTAAGGAAAACGCAACTAGTTGCTGGAAGCCTACGGCGCGCCAAGGCGGCAGACTGCAGCTCTATCTATACCTCGATCCCACTGTGCAACCTCTGAAACCTGTTAGAGTTCTTGGAGGAAGTTTGAAGGATAAGAAGTGCAATTGGGTCATGGGCATTTCAGACAGAGGGTAGCTCAAGCGTCAAGAAAGGCAGACTCTGGATGCAGGAAAGCGCCAGTAAAGTGGGAGTGGCTCACATGGGTCAAATCCCCAAAACGAGGGTTCTTCTTTGGAAAGAGCTTTTCGATTTTTCAGCAGTTCAGCTTCACGCTGTTCCCATGCCAGCAATCTCTCCTTGCGCTGTTGTTCGAGTAACAAGTTCTGGTGCTTTTCCTGGTACTCCCGATCGCGGACCGCCCACTCCTTGTGAAGCGCTTCCCTCTTCTGTTGATGCGCTGGGACCCACTTCTCACTGCCATCCTCGAGACTGCAGACACTCGAGGCTCGGCGCATGGAAGCAAAGGTTTCAGGCTGCTGTATTTCCAGTTCAGTGGCCACTTTCTGAAGAGACAGGCTATGTGGAGAGCTGCTGCGCCGACGGTTCTGGGGCTGCGCCGCAGTGTTGCCCCGTGGCTTCTGTGAAGAGCTTGCACCACCAGTTGTTGCAATGGCATCAATATCAATGGACGGCTTCGCATCATGAGGGGCCGAGGCACTATCCAGATTAATGGAGTAACTGGCGCCCCTTTTGCTTCTAGCTGCTGTGTTTTCGTCAGTACCGCGTTCTTGACCATCGTCAAAATTCGCGGCGAACTTGGGGCTGCCACTGGGTGCGCACTGGAACTCCAGCTCTGGCAAACTTCCATTATTTACAATGTGTTCCTCCGTGCCATTACTATGCCCGGAAACCCCATCATTAGCTGCGGACATTTTGGCTCCTGTGTCCGTCGCGTCTGTTGACTCTACTGCAGCGGAACTTGAAAGCTCAAATTCCGAATTCATTCGGCTATCTGAGGAGCATTTAACAGAAGGGTCGTCTTGCTGTGAAGATGTCAATCCCGAGGGTTCTTGGGAGCCTGGAGGGGAAGCTGGCGTTCTAGAGCGAGAAGTCCGGACTCCACGAGCTGCTTCAACGGACTTACTGCTCACTGAGCTGCGTCCACTGCTTCCGTCTTTCTCTAAAATGGGAAGAAGACGCCCTGGCTTTGCGATAGGCAGCACTCGTACAGAGCGCCGCGCCGTTGTGCCCTGAACCAAGCAGCTACTTTTCCGTGTTTTGTCTGCTGAGGAACGTGCTGGGGTTGCTCTAGCTACGCACCTGCGCTCTGCGACTGCTGCTGCGGCCTTCGCCGCTACTGAGCCACCTATTGCCGTTGAGCCTCGCCCTCCCTTGGAAGATCCAACAGAAGAAACACCGCCCAATCTCGCCCCAAGTTTGATGCACGTAGCATTACGTGATGAAGGCAAGCACTGCATTTCTGCTTTACTGGGAGAAGTTCCATGCCGTGGAGTCCGTCTGCGTTCTCCAGGAGCGGCACTTCGTACAATGCGTACGGGGCACGTGGCTGCGACGGGTGAGGCAGCCGAGACGGCACCGTCCTGAGAAGCGCCTGACGCGAGTGATACTGAGCGACGCACTGCGTGAGAGCTCGGGGCTGAAGGCAAACGCGAAAGCGTAGAGGCTCTCACCATATTGCTGCGCCTTGTCACAGACCGCCTTCGTGCTGAACTAGTGGCTGCTACATAGGGCACTCTTGGCTCTGTACTACTTGGACATGACGACTTGCATGAAAGCTCAGTCTTGGCTCCTGCGCTTCGAGAAGATCCATTACTTGCAGTTGTCGCAGGCATTTGTTGGCCTTTAGAATGCTTTTTAGCTGCAACGGTTCGCGTAGGAGTTGCACTTGATCGTCCTGCCCTTTGCCAGGGAGAAATAGAATTCTCATTCCTGATTGGTGAATTAGCTGTGGACACTTCACGCGCCTTTGTCACTCCATTAGCCGACTCCGCTTCTCTCTGACTCAGCAACTTTGCTGCGGCATTGTCAAAACTCTGACTAGGTGCTTTCAACTTTGACGCTGGGACAGTAGAGGCGCGGCGGGAAACCGCCGGCCCCTTCGCTGAAGCCTCCTGCCCAAACGGGACAGCACAGACCCTTTGCTGCGCCTCTGTTACCGTTGGCGACGCGCCTCGTCCAGGGGGACTTTTCGAAGGGCACCTGCAGCCTCTCCGACCTACAGCCTTCTTACTTGGGGTGTTCTCTGTAACCAGCAGCAAGGGCGACGGGCATCGCTGTGAGATTTTGGAGCGGATGGAAGCCCGAGCTCTACCTTCGCGAGGTTCAGGCGAGCTGAAAGGAACCCGAGGCGTCTGGAATGAGGGAAAAGAGGCTTCAGCGCCAGTTTGTGTGCGGCGAGGCGACACTCGCACGGGGCTGCTTAATGGATTACCCGCAGGGCCACTGCAGGACGGTCTGCGACCGTCAGCGGCACACGCTTGCCGTGAGTGACCCTGATGTCGTGTTTCGGCCTGAAAAAGTTGCTGAAGAGGGTGCGAGGTGGTCTTAATTGGCGACGAAGCCGGGAAGTCTGAAGGGGAAGGTGGAGGATGCTTCTGAAAGGGAGACTCTATCGTAGTGGTACTGCTGTTGTTACTTGCGCAGTTGGCCGTTGCATCCATAATGCCGCGAGTAACGCCATTTTCGCCGTTGAGTGCCACCGGTGCGGCAGCGGAGCCACGCCTAGGCGATGCTCCAGCCGAGACACCGGAGGGACCAAGGGTCTGCGAGGAAAAAGAAGAAAGACGCTTGCGGCTCTTGGGATTGGGAAGCACATCATTCGGCATGTCTCCCTTAACCTTGGCGTGTGAGGAGTCCGACGAAAACGAATACGTGGGCGCCAATGGGCTACTGGCGCGGCGCTTGCGCGTCCCCAAACCCCTCGACGCAGCATCAGGTGACGGCAGGGTAATGGGCCCTTTTAATCGGCCAGTGGATAAATCTAACACATCCACTGCCGTTTTAGTCAAATACTTTTGTTGCTGACTCTCAGCCGCACTACGAAGCTCTGTCTGCAAGCCCTGCAGACCTTCATGTTGATGCTTCTGCGCGGCAGTGTCTTGCTCTTTCTGTTGCCCCTGGATCGTCCCACTGGGATAATCTGCCACGAGTTGCTGTAGGAGACTTGCGCTGCTTCGTTTTCTCTGTGACCTGGTGAGGACCTGCTCCTCCGTTGAGCTGAACGGTGCCATCTGACGCAATGCCCTGATATCACTGATGAATACGGTGGCTCCCACATCTTGCTGCTGTGAGCTAGCCTTGCATCCTTGAGGGCTTTTCGTTGCCGAATCCAGAGACGATGAATCAACACCAAGTTTTTTGCCGGAACTGTTCGGGGAAGTGGAGCAATAGCCCAGGGATCGGTCAAGAGGTGCACGAGGCGAAAGCTCGCCATCGTCCCACATCTGCTGAAGTTTCTCACGCAGTTGATCTGTATCAGCTGTGCTGCTGCCACAGTGGAAACTTATTCCCTGCGTCTTCGCACCACTCTTGCGAGTCGGCGTGGAGGCTGCAGACAGCGGTGACTCAGCGCCGTGCGCTGGCCCCACTCCCGCCTGAGACGTCCTCGATGTAATCAAGAGGCTCAAGTCTGTTGGTAACAACATATTCGTGGAGCTCCCACAGTCCTTTTCACTGCCCACAGATGAAGTTGTGCTTAGCCTTGCCAGTCCCTTCGAAACTTCATCCGACGGTCCCCCGTACCCGGCGGAGCCATTAGGGTTGGCCCGCCTCATCAACGGGGAAATCCGCAACGATTTCATCATTCAAAGACAAAAGCAAACATGCCGACTGTTCTAACAGTGTCAAGTCCTGCTGATAGGGAAGAAGGGGCGCTGGAAATGGATCCCTACCAGCACAGACGAGTCCCCAAGGCGATGAGTCGTGTCCAAGGCAGCCCTAAGCACTCAGAGCCCCTGTCAGCTGTAAAGCAGCTCAAAAAATCATCATCAAGCGCCTCAGAGACCATATAGATCACATATTTCTCGACTTCGGCAGTCGGCAGAACCCTGCATTGCCCTCGAGGGACTGTCACGCGACAGCTGGAGCCGGTGTAATCCTGTCGCCTCGGCATGTGGTTCAACATAGCACCGCTAATGACATGTTTTATCTCAATACTTCAAAAATTTTACCGTTCCCCTCGAAGCTCCCCTAATGCGCAACAGTGGTCAGGAGGAGCTGGCATGGCATAGGCACTCGCAAGTAGTGCATATATGCCTGACCCACGAGGCCAATATGCCAGTTTGGGTGCGTCTTTTACGCACGAAACGTGTTAAGAAAAACAAGAGGAAAATTTTTAAACAGCCGCATTCTTTTTCGAGCCCGAGACACCCAAGCCTGCATGCAAAACGAATGGCAGTCGGCGGCCCACTCTGGTGTTAGTGTTTGTGGGGGTTCAGTCGATCAACGATCCCTCTCTTCCACAAAAAAGTTGTACAGCAGAGCCGTATGCAGGCATGCACGCCATGCACGTGTTTTATAGCGTTGACTTCGCAAGATTGTACGCCAGTAAAAGTAGAAATCACGACGCTTGCCTGCTGTCGGTCTCGTCTACTACTCCGTGCTGCAAGTGGTCATTAAGCGCTGGCAAGCTAGGTAGTAGAGCCTCCACGCTAGTCACTTACAGTGTAGCATTTATGTGATTTCTAGCCTCTACGGGCTGTATTTCTCTGACGATACGGCTGGAACGCGCAAAATTTGGCAGACCGTAGAGGTGCTTGGGAGGGGATTACGTGCACTGCATGAGAAGCTAACGAGGGGAACTTTGGCAACAGCGGTTTATGCAAATCTGGATATGGGAAACGCAGACTCACCTCGCGTGACACTCGGCGCCTATAAATGAGTGCTTAATAGCCAAAAGACAACGTCACAAGTGAGCTGGTGTCATGATTCAGGGCATGTTCTATGGCAATATTCGCCGAAAGGTGTATTCGCACGCTTTCGATGTGCGAAAGTTGTGGTGTCTCAGTAACTTCGGCAAACTCGGAAAATCCAGAAGCTAGTCGTTTGGCATTTTGCGAACGCTGCGTTTGAAAAGATATCTGCACGCAGGCGATCTGGATGGGTGGTGTTCACGGTACAAGAGAAGTCTATTCCGTGGCATCTTGTGCATGTTGTGCCGTCCATCTCCAACTACCAGACTCCCGCCATAACAAAAGTAGTGCAGGACGGAGGACAAATGACAAATGCGCACCAGGACACGCTGCAGCTGCCTGCTACCGGAAGGCCACGCAACTAATCGCGGCTTGAAGGGGCTTGCGTTTTCAGTGTAAGCGTTTTGTGCTAGTTGATGTGCCAACGGTACTGCTAGTTTCACCATAGGGGTATGGCAGCCTAAGTTCACCGCTGCCCAAGTTCCCGTCCAGCGCAGGTGACTGTGGCTACCAAAGTGCATTCCGGCGGGAAGAATTCGGAGAAGGGAGGTCTAGGTCACTTTCCAAGGAATGCAACTGGAAACCCAACTCTGGAGGAACAAAACACAGTTGCAAACGCTTCTCAGTGCACTGCGCATACCAAGAAATATGCAGACGTTTCAAAGCAGTTATCTTGGTCTCTAGCTCCGCTAGACGGCGGCGCCTCTGCAAGTTGGCCATTAATTTTTGAATACCTGAGAACAAGAGAATGGGCATCTCTGCACAAAATGTGGACATATGCAGGCACTCCGGTGCTACTGTCACCCCGGCGCTCTGCTGCGGCTATGCTGAAGAACTGGATAGCCGGAGAGTCCTCTACGACTTAGAGGGTCGCACCTCCCTCTCCAGCCATAGTAACGTTGAAGCCTCAACAACATTTGAAAACGCGTAGCAGGGCGAAGAATCATAGCGTTTCCAGACATCCAGCCAAGCTCGCTGCGGGAGCCGCTAAGTTGGTCCAAGCTGATCCACCAAGCGAAAACGACATCGTGGGAGCAGACGTCATTTACCATGGACACCTGCCCTGCTCCTTGCTCTAGGTAACATCATCTCCCCTGGCCAGAGTTCAGGCTGCTAGACCGCCCCTAATCCGTGGTCAGAGGTGGTCCCTCACTGCGTGGAGACTTCCTTCAATAGTAGTGAAGGATTTTAACGCCTCCATGCAGTTCACAAAGATGACGACGGGCTTGGCTACTGTTTTGATCCTCAGAAGCCACTGACCGTTCGCAACTATGATGAAACCAGCATCTAAACATGGCCGTCATCTCTGCTCGCATTTTACACGACGAAGTAAGCAAGCAGAGCTCCGGCTCACTAATAAACATTGATAATTCACCTAAACTAGATCCAAACATAGTTGGAGAGTGCATACAGAAGGCGCTCCTGGTATTCAAACGCCTGCAAGAGGCAGGCTGCCTCGTATTAAACCTTGTTCCACCTACTTGCTTACTGCGTTGGTGCAAAGCTGTATGCCACAGAAACAGTGCACGGTAGTTCAGGTTTACACTTAAAAAATGCCACAGAAACAGTGCACGGTAGTTCAGGTTTACACTTGAAACACCAAAAAAGCAGTGACAATACAGTTCGTTTCTTCCTAATCTTCTTCGGATGAAGACTCCGAAGGTAAAAGGGAGCGTTCATCAAATCTAACGGGAGATTTCCTCTTGCGGCCTCCACACTGAGTGTCGCTGTTTCCTTTGAGACAGCTTCGTGTTCCTTGAGCAGACAATGGGGGAGGCTCGTGAATGGATGCAGGCTCCCGAGCCAAGCGCCAGCGGGCAGTGGATTTGTCTTCAAGCGCATCACCACCTCCGTTTTCCGCCTGCTTTTCTTGATCTCTTATCTTAGAGTAATTAAGAAGTGCAAGAGAACTCTTGCGCGTGCGTTTCTTTACACATGCCTCACCGGCATCTCGCGTAGCCGGCACGGCGACCGCAGTTCTTCCTTCCGTAGGCTTTGCATCTGTCTCACTCGGCGGTGCATCCTCCTGCCTTTTGTACGAAGAAGCAGCCTTTGCTGCCTGAGTCGCACGCACAGCACAGACATTGCATATCCACTGCTGGATCCCAGCTATCAGCTGTTGCCGAGAATTCTGCGCGTATGACAGGTGAAGCCCTGCATGAGTCATATACGCACTGAAATCCCAAGGAACACTAAATAGATAACACATCAACAGGTATTAGACCGGACGCAGTTCGTAGAACAGCTCACTGTGCACCCGCGCAGTAAGCCCTGTGCAGCAAGCTCTACGCAGCCAAATATCAGGAATTCAATAAGCCCCGGACATAGCTTTTCCGCCAGAAGTTCACAGAACACTCACCATCTTCTCTTTCACTGGAGAAAGAAGAGCTTCAAACGACTCCTTGTCTAGGCAAAGCAGCAGTAGCTCAGTTCCAGCGACCACTGATGCCGTGCGTCGAGTGTTTCTAATGAGTGCCATTTCTCCGAAGTACTCGCCTCGTCCCTGTCTCGCGAGCTCGAGGAGCCCGCCATCATCTTGCGGCTTTTGGGTGATTGCCTCACCCCTGTATATAAAACATAGCATGTCGCCGTGGAACCCCATTTTAAAAACTGTCTGACCCTCCGAAAACTTCTCCACCTTACACGCCATAGCCACCGCGACAATCTGCTCCTCCGGCATGTCCCTTATCAGCCTAACTTTCTGAAGAAACGCCGTAGCTACAGGAACGAACAACTTGCGCTTTGTCAGCATGTCCTTAACCAAATCAAGAAACAGTTCTCTGTCGAGCACCCACAAGGCGCACTCGCTGCTGCTCTGCCGAGATCTTAACGTGCATTTTAGCTTCTCCCCTGACACTAGCTCCTCCAAACCAAAAAACTCTCCTGGGGCCAGAGACCGTAGCACCGAAATGCCAAAAAAACCCTGCAACAGCCGCCCGCAAATATTAACGACGCTTGATGCATTCGCGCTGTAATGCAAGTAAGTAGCTCGGAGTTCACTAGCACCTGCTTCAAGACGATGTAAGCACATGCTGCTCCCGAACTACTTCGGGGTCGATTTAGTTGCACGAGTCACCTATGGCTAAGCATCTGAGCTGCAAGCCCCCAGAGCGGGGTCCAAGCAGAGAGAGGTTGTCTGGAACTTAATGAAGACTTACGGCTTGGGAAACTTCGAATTCCCCTGAGCTGCACCACATCAGAGCAGGGTCTGCACCTTCTTCCGCCACAGTAGCGGATGCAGGGAATACGTCACGTCTCATGAGAGACGAGATGTACTTTTGCTGCTGCGGATTAAGAACTTGCAGTACGGGATCGTTTTTAATGGACTCAAGAAGCAAAAGCGTTTCGTTGGTGAAAGCCCGGTGATCGTCTCGCTGGACAACTGCAGGATCCTCATATGGGAGCGTTTCCTCTACCGGGTCACCTAGAACTGGTCCTTCGCCACCAGCTGTAGCTGCTTCAGACCCTGCATCTCCTCCAAAGAAGGCCCAAATCCTGTTACCCCATGAACGAAGCTCGGCTTCCTTCGCAGCAGCTTCCTCCGTTGACAGCTCACCTGCATATCAAAGACAGAACATAACTTTCCTGCCCAGTGTGATAAATTAGATGCGCACTACGCCAAAGAAACAAAACATTCGAAGCAAGAAAACAATCACTATCCCGACTAGTGTTTGCCAGGTCATTGTGATTCGACACGAAGGCCATGCCACCCCAAGTGGTCCTTGTCGACAAGGTAAAACACAGCACTCCACCCTCAAATGTGCCCATATGGATCTTTCAGGGCATTGCAACCACTGAAGGCAAAGCCTCACAGTTTGGAAACGGCATCGCCGTTCCCAGGTCCCCATTCGCGCTTCCACCAAAAGTTTGCAATTCCTCTCGCTTTGTATGTCCTTTGGAGGATGTTTCAGTTGTATCTTTCGAAACGTTCACTAGTGCAATAGAGGCTGGAGTCTCCTGCGGTGAGGTACAGCCAGCCTCAACCACAGCAGATTTCTCTGCTCTCGCCAAGTACTGCGTTCCTCTATCCGCGAATGGTTGACAGTGGCGTGCGCAACGTTCCTGTGATGATCCCATTTTTAAGTCTGCATCTGTTGCTTCTGTGAGCCCACCAGGCGCAGTGGTGTCCCCCGTCTGCTGTACAAGAAGACCAGAACTCCGCTTCCCAGCGGCTGCATCATTCTCAGCACCAGGCAAACGCAGGGAAGTGTAGAGTGTTCTGCCAAACGGTGTCACAGTCTCTAGTTCGTCGCCGCCTGCTAGCCTTGAAAAATTGACAGTGTCTTCCGAAAGGTCCGCACCGCCAGACGCGTGGGGCTGTGATTCGGGCATACACACTTCCCCATGCACTCCAATGAATTCGTCATATGACGCTGGATTGTTGACGTGCGTTTTATCAGTGTCGATGGACGAAGTTTCCATCACATCAAGAAGTGGTGCCTCAGGTGTTTCTTCAACAGAATCATTGGAGGACACAGAATCATCTTCTTTGGCATTGAGGATTCTTTGTCCACTACTAAGTAGCCACATTTCAATGTTGTCCGCTATTTCATGAAATGACATCTGCCGTACAGGGAGCTCTAAGGGGTCCTCAACCAACTCATCAGAGTCCGGCACACGCAGAAGATGAGGGTCTATTTGGTGAGAGTTAAAATCTCCATTGTGGTATAAGCACTCTGACTCATCTCCCTGTGATGGGAAACAATCGTTTGGAGACCAACGAATTGGCTCCGTTTGCCCGCACAAGTGCAAAAGGACTGTGGGCTCTCTCCGTAAGCCTTCGTCCTCGGGCAGCGGCGATTCTTCAAGACTCGTCTGCGATGTAGAGAGCGACTCGATCGGTTCATCCACTGAAGGCTTGCGAGATAGGGATAGCATTGATACCTGTGTTGCAGTGTTCTTGGCCGTAGCTACATCTTCCCCAACAACTGGCCTTGCTCGACCCTCTGGTGACGCCTCTGTCGGTTCACTAAGTTCAGAAGCTCGTGCAGAGACGCCCTCTATTGCAGCATTCTCTTCTTGGTGCTTATCGAAAGCCGCAGAAACCCAGGAGCCGACGGCTGAAACAATTGCAGTCAGCCCTAATGGCTCTACAGAGCCAAATACGGAGGACGAAATGGATCCCAACGGCGCGCTGCCATGAAGCCTATCAGCATCTGCCGGAAGTGGCGTGTCGCTCGGTTCGTGTGGCCTTGGAGAGGGAACTGCTGCTACTACTTCCGCAGATACGCAGCCAGTTTCACCGCTGGAAGTTCCGCCAGCGCCTTCCCTTTCTGAGAGGGTAGACGGGCCTTCGGATGTGCAGTTGAGCTGATGTCGGTCTGAACTGTGCGTGGCTCCTTCCGTTGCGGCGTTTGAGTACAAGTTTAGAACCAACTCTGCAGGTGGAGGGGAATCACTCAACGATTTCGGAGGCTTCTGATTGCACCTAGGTGAACTAATGAGCGGCTGAATCGTTCCAGCTGCCTCTTCATCTGCCACTTCTGCAGCAGTATTGGAGCCACCGTCGCGCCCGGGACAGCTCTGCTCTTGCATCTTGTACGGCCAACTCTGCGCCACTTGCTGGTTTTTTGCAACTCAGCTTTTGTGGCACTCAGGTCTGCAGATACAGACGCCACTGCTCAGCTCCGTCTCCATGCTTCGCATGACGGTGACATCGTCAATCAGCAGCAGGTCGTCATCAACATTTGCGGAACTCCAATGAAATTACCTCGGTGGAAGATACTGTTGTTCCCCCCAGTAATAGTTATCCTCTCACTCTGCTGCAAGCAGACAAAATTGATAGGTGGTGCCAATGGCATGGCGGCTATTAGTTGGTTTTTGAAGGGAATGGTCGGGGAAGCTTTAACAAGCTTGTGAGCGCCAGCTCACTTCAGCCACTTAATCTAAAAACTCCTCAACCAACGCGCAGAAGCCCTCTTCTGCTCGTTTGTTTCCAACCATCAGCATTCGCTGCACGCTTGTCCCATGACTAGGCCTCATGAAGGCACCCGTTCTCCTCCAGTGCCAGTGTCGACAGAAACCTTTTCCTCTGTTCCCACTGGCGTTCTTGCTTAATAGCAGCTAGGCATGAACTTCGACTTCGTGACTGTGCAGGCCTCTATGGGCAGGTTCGCCAGGGCTCGCTGCTGTAAACTGATGGCCGGGACCGGCATGAGAGATTTTGCGACACGAATTAATTAATAGATTGGTTAGTTTGTTTATCTGTCCTGTGAGCATGTAAGCTGTCCGCGATGACAAATGCCGAGCTGCAGCCCAGCAGCATCATCGAACACACAGTTGACAACTGCGCCAGTGCATCGCTCCGACCTATGGGTCCTTCGAGATCTTCTGTTCATTTGATTGTGCACTTTTACTTGAATCTTTGAAAATAATCCGGTAGCACGGTGACCACTCTTACAGCCGCACATGGGCAGCCTTCCCGCATGCAGTGGCGCTCTTCATTCTCCAGGCTAGTGAGCCGCTGGAACAAACGCCAGCGCCTTCCCTTGTCCCGCTTGAAATAAATGCGCAATTTAAATAACTTCCCTCGCAGAGTTAGCTGGTTGACAGCTCATTTGTGTACTCACCTGCTTTTCAGCTCTATGGCCTGCTCTGTGAGCTCGCCACCACCAGAGGGCTGAAATAACTTTCCGCGAGTTCAAAACCACACGCGTGATTTGCGCAACTAGGAGAGCCAAAATTTATGAGGCATGTAGTAGTTGTTACAAGGTATATTACAAGGTATAGGTGGGCAGAACAGAGCACCCCTCCTCCTCCCCACGAAACGTTTATGTCCGAACATGAATGGATTTCAGGTGTGTCCGTCAGATGGCATAGCAATGAGCTATTCCGCAAATTTATCTTACCTGACATGAGCCCAATGAGCGTAGACAAAGTAATGCGGTCGTCTGAGGAGTGGACCCTAAGTTAAGGCACGCGTAAAGGCAAAAACGAATTACTTCGCACAGTGCCTGTTTCGCACGAAGGTTGGCTAGTTTAGCTGGGCAAAAGTGGCTGCATGGAGATCTGGGGATGGCACCATTCCAGACAGCTGAAAGTAGCAATCCCCAGACAGATGTGCGCACAAGGCCTTACTCACCCCTTGGTATATTCATCCCAGATGCTCTCAGCCTTGTCACTATCAACTCCAACGTTTGCACTCAAGCTGCAAACAGAGCAATTCAACATCCAGAAGGAAAGTGAAACGCGCCTGAACGCTGCAGCCCCTTTATGGGCCGTACTTTGATGCAGATGGATTAGGCTTTTGACAGCACACCTCGTGAAGTTCTCCCTTGTGCATAAGTCCTTCCCTTCAATGCTTGCAATCTTCGAAAAAGCATTCAAGGCAGATCCATATATCTCAACGGCTCGAAGATGGATTTCTGCTCCACTGGGCTCCACTCCTCTCGCGTTACGATATAGGTTGCCCACTACAAGGCGGCCCTTGATTGGGCGGCACAACTCGTCGAAGAGAGCATCAATTTCTTGTTTTTGAAACCCTCGAATATTGCTCTTTTTAGTGAACGCGTAGAATTCCTGCTCATTCACCAGCAACCGCGCGCCCATGAGGCGCCATCATTAAATATGTACAGGTTCCAAGAACAAATTCCGGCGCGAGTGGGTGTGGAAAGGCCCTAACTTAGCCAAATGTGCACACAACGCAAGAAAGGCACACGAATTAGTAGTGCACGACAACTGCTTTGGTGTTTAAATTACATCTGCATCCACAATGTCGCTCTTGTTCACATCCATCTCTGCAAATGCGTGAGCAAGTGACCCATATTTGTTCTTAAATGTGCCGACAACAAGCTCCCTAAGACGATCGAGGTCGCCTGCTGTGATGGATACAGGAGCCCCGGAGCTTGTCATGGTTAGTGCCTTGTCTTTGTCCTTAGACACTTCTTTGCCGCCGGGTTTTTTCTTTTTCTTCTTCTTCTTCTCTTCATCAACGTGGCTTCCGCCACTATGTTCACTGTCTGTTTTGTGCGAGCTATCTGAAGACTTCTTCTTCTCTTTCTTCTCCTTGTATGCTTTCGCCTCCGCTTCATCCGACGTTCTCGTCAAGCTTCCTGTGCTGATTGCCTCATCTGGCTCCTCTGGTGAATCTTTAATGGAACTGGGAGTGTAAAAGGCACCTTGTGCCTTTGCGCTGAGAAGCCATGCCGGCATATCTACCTCCGGCGTCGAGTATGTGCTCTCCGCCTTTTGTAAAAATGCGTCTGCAAGGTGACCCAAATGTTTATCAAACTCAGCGCGGCCCAAATACAGCAACTGAAAACCAGCAATGCACAACGAGTTGAAAAATAATAGAATAGGTAGAATTCATTCATAATCTGTTAGACTGACGTTAAAGTGCCTAGATGGGTCGTTTCAGGTAGCACACCTTGACCTTTGTTTTCGCCACGCAGCTAGCAGTCCGAGGTTGGTTATTAATAAAACCGATTTCTCCTAAATAATCTCCTGCTTTCACCACTGCAATTTCCTTCCGTGGCTTGCCGGGCTCAGGTGACTTCTGAATAGAAGCCATCCCCTCAAGTACAATGTAGAACTTGTCTGCGGGATCGCCCTCATGCATAATTATTTCACGTTCCCTTACTTCCTCGACCTGTTTCTCCCAGAGCACACAAAAAGAAGCTTTTCTTTACAAAGTAAGTGGCCAGGCAGACCACTTTTTCCTGGGTTCTTCCCTTCTTTGCTTAACTGGGACCCACTCCTTCTAGCCGTTATTTTTGCATCGCATGTTGGCACGGTTATGGCATGTGAAAAGTGCAGTCACAACATGTAAGCACTGATACAGCAAAGGCTTTATGCTATGAAAAGGTTCACGGTGAATACAAGTACTTCTTGACTTGCTGACCTTGAATGCGCGTGCTAGGCCCTGAAGTTGTTCGACGCTCAGCAAGTTGATGACAGGGACACCAGAAAGGAGCTGCACCACTTGAGGCACCTCCTCCTCGCTCTGAACGCATTCACGAAGCCCTTTATGGAGAGTCTGCCAGAGGGGACTTGGAAACGCAATGAAATTGGTGGGGAAGGGAGCAGGCTCAATGGCCTTGTTCGTCTGTTCCCTCCTATAATTATTTGCCTTGTCTTAGCCTTACCAACGGGGTGCTTTCTTCCTTCGCAATTATTCTCTTTACAAGTTTCTGGCTATACATTGACTTAGCATGCTCCAAAAAAGCAACGTGCATGTCACCCAACAGCTCTTCGAAGTCTGCGGCCTTCAGGGCGTACACCTGAGGTTTGGAGTTGCAAAGCAGCAAGCCCGTCATTACAGCGTGGCACTTAACGCAACCGTGCAAACCAGGCATATAGCTCATATATGATATATGTGAACCCAGCCAGGTGCCATCAAGCCATTTCACTCGGTATATAAGGAAAATACACTCATCGGCGGGTAGAGCATAGGACTAGAGCAGCAGAGGTACAGCTTGACATGAATCCTCTTTTTTGTATCAGTTTCGACGCTCAAGTAATTTCCTTACGTAGACAGGCGTTAGGGCAATGACATAAGCAGTCCTCGGCTCGTGTTGGAGGATGGACATTTCTCCAAAAAATGACCCAGATGTCATTTCGGATATCTTTTGCATCTTGCCTGAGAGATATACAACTAGACAATGAAAATCATCCCTAAGTGAGAGGTGGGCAAACGCTATTAGTAAAGCCTCTGCGGTCTTGCATATTTATTGTAGCAGTCGCACTGGGTTTGTGGCTGACCGCAACCTAAATAAATCTCAGTGGAAACTGTTCCAGATTCCAAAACATAGAATTTGTCAGGAGCTTCGCCCTGCAGTACAATTGCTTGGTGTGGGCTGTATATTTCCAGGCTCATGCGCTGAGAAGAAGATCAAATCCGCGCAAGCAGGAAAATCGAAAATGAATCATTTCGGGCCGAATCATTGATCCGCAAGATCTCCGTTCGTGGTATGATCTTGCATTTAGCTGGGGTGACACCCGCTTTCAAGCTGCATCTTGTTCGCACGATCGTTCAGGAAGGTTTGGCTAGGCAATCAATAAGCTCTTTACGCTCGGCTGATGGTAGCGAGCAACAGCTAAAATCAGTCGGTGGAACATTTTGCATGGAGGTGACGGAGGTGCTTACATTGCATATCTCATGCCTACGCTCTTTCGGCAGGTCTTTCAGCACTGGAAGTCCTTCTAGAAGCAAGTTGCATTCTTCCCTTGTCTGTAGCACCGCAACCAGCACAAGTCGAGAATGCCTCTACCACATATTATTTAGAGTTATAGAGTGTATGAGGTCGTATGAACCTCAAAGTAGCGTCGCGTTTAGAAACCTTTCAGCTGGAGTAAAGCTATACTGCAGTGGCAAACACTGTTCTCACATCAGAAGCCCACCCTTTCAGTGTCCTCCTGTAGTAGTCTTTCAATGAGATCATGATCGACAAGCGTCTTCTCTTGCGTCGGAATGGCAAGCGTCTCCTCCTGTGTCGGAATAGCCAGTGCTGTAGAGGTTATCTGAGAGCTCTCAAGGCTCTCACCAAGGGAAGGTTTGTCTCCTCCTAAGTCTTCCTCCAAGGCTTCTGAGGGACTTCGAGAATTTGGATCGTCCTCCAACGCATTCACGTGGCCAGCACGACTGTGCAAATTCATGATGCTGCAGTCCACCGTCGCAGAACGTCCACTACGCCTCCGAAACTCCATTTCCAACTTGCGTAAGACACTATAAAATACGTCGCTGTCAATGGACAGGACCTGAGAGCTCAGCAACAATGCTTCTAAATGACTTGTGCTGTATAACTACAGAAAATGAAGCGCTTCTACGAACAGCGTGTTAGTCTTCGTTCTCTCGAAATATTTGATGCACAATGGCACTGCCGTTCCGCATCAAGTGTACGCTCACAGTGCAGTCAGTTCGAGCTCTGACAGATGCAGTATGAGACCGGCCCTTGACCGTAGTAATATCACCAAAAAAGTCAAGGGACCGGAAAACACGGATCTCTACTTCGTCATCTATATCCGCGAATCCGACTGCGGCAGCTTCTCCATCTTTAACCATCAGTACGCGGCTTGCCGTTTCACCCTGTTAAGGCCAAAAATCCTTTGCGCAGTATACACGAGCTCAAAGGCCCTCCTAAAAAATGGACTTCAGTGCGGTCTAAACTCCGGTGTTTGAACCGGCGAGATTACATTCAGCTTAAGCTACAAGCTGGTTTTCAAAGCAAATCTAAGCGGCATGTGTAACAATGGACCTCAGGTACGGGTACTTACTTTGGTAATTATTTCCTCGCCTGAATGAAAAGTTTGCTTCCTGAAGGTCTGAGGGTTTGCATGTCACATTATATCAGGGGTGTCGACTCTATTTGAGACAATAGGAGTAAAACTTAGTCCAGCTATGCCGGGTGCAGCATGAGAGCAATTGCTGTGCCAATGCCAGCAAAGCACTTCCAGTTGTGCAATGTCTAAAAAGAGTGGGCGTGCATAGTTTGCTTACTGCAGCGAGGCACCTTAGCAACTCAGGAGCAAGCTTATTGACAACTGGTACTTTCCGGAGTAATTTTTGGTAGTCCTCCACTTCACGCTGCCTTTGAACAGCCAGCCGCTGCAGTTGACCAGGACAACAAAGAGCCTTTCACACCTTGGAGAAAAGAAAATGGCAGCACGCTGTCCATCACAGCACGCGGGGTTGTAGAATAGAAGTTGCTTGCAGCAACACTGCAGGTGCTTAGTGGAGTCTCTCACTTCGTAAGATCTCTCAAAAACGCTCCTGTCAAGAGAGTACAAAAACACATCTTCTGCTTGGTCTGCTTTGGCACAAGTTGCGTTTGGCATGCCTTCCATTATTTCTTCCGAGTAGAGCAGGCACGGTGCAGAGATGTTCTCGAGGAGTCTGTATTGTATGAAACCCTGCTCCAAACAGTGCAAACAACACAAATGGAATTGAAGCATTGCGTGTTCAAGTGGACAGCAGTCAGAATTTGTAGAAATAATTGCAGCCACAAATATTTTTTTTTACTCCCGCAAATGACTGCACAGAGTACTGTGGTTCCTGCATACCGGCTGGAATATGTCAACTGATCCTTTGAGAATGACATACAGCGGACAATTGTGGTCTTCTTCCGCTTGAATGAGCTGGCCCTTTCCTACGGTGCGCGGCTTCATGTCTGCGATCATTGCCTTGCGATCCTCTGGGTACATACAATCCCACGGAGGCGAGTCAGCCAATACAGCATCAACCTGCGCTTCACTAGGGGTGAAGCCGAGGGCCTGGCGAGCAGCCGTATCTGCACACAAGTCAATAATGGGGAACTCACACACAGACTGAGCCTTACTCACGGGAGCTCACCCATGTGCACTACGCGTTGCCTGCGAGGTAACACCAACATTTAGATCACAAGTCTCTCGTAAACGCAGTTTTCACGTAGTCTTGAGGTGCTGCACGTATTACAGTATATTTAACTTTTGCAGAAATAACGGGGATAGCAAAAAAATGTGAAGTTACGGGGAAGCGCCTATGTAGTTGGCATCTTCGGTATGCGGGGTGACAGTCAGCTGCAAGAACCGTACAGGTGAGCTTCTTGAAAGAAGAACGCCTGCAAATTTTTGCTTCTGGCTTTGGAGCTTTCGTTGTACCCGAGAACACATTCAGCACATTACTTAGCAAGTTAGTTGCGTCCTGCTCTACTCGCTCTACTTCTTCCCGGTCGACGTTGTCTGAGAGGACACGTACCACAGTACTTTTACGGTAGCGACAAAAAACATGGGCAATGCGAAGTGCCCTTTTCGATGTCTCCGAAAATCTTGGCCAGGCGCGAACAAAACGCTGGAATCGTCGAAGGCGTGGAAAAAAATGGAATGCCGGCGTACCTTCAAGCAAAAGCAAAACGTTCTCCCGTTGCAAACTGCCACGGTTAGATCTGCAACGAGACACAGCATTTCGAGCAAAAAAAGCAGTTAATGCAGGCTTTTTCAGCCTTTTGCCCCTTTCACGTAGAAAAACGGCAAGTTGTCGACGTGCACATTGGCTTCCACGGACCTATCCATATCTCTCCAAAGAGCGTTGGCGCAGGACAGGATGATTCCAGCTTCTCCAGCAATTGTGACAAACTGCTCCTTGGTCACACGCCCATCTGGAGGGATTTTCGCGTCATTGAATGGCTGTTCTACGTCTCCAAATATCTAATTAGTGTCGCACGCGCAGCATTACCTACAAGGGTTCGACTGCCACAGGTGTCGCAGGTGCAACACCACCAAGAAACAGTACTAGAAGGCATTGAAGTACACAAACCCATTTGTGTGCTTCGCAAGAAAGTTGCTGCCATGCCCTAACTTTGTAAGATCTGGCACTGGGTATGGAGGTGAAAGCCTTTTAGACACGCATTCTCAAAACCAAACAAGAGAGTGCAATGCTTTCAAATGCAAAGGTTTGGAAAATGCTAAAACCTGCCTCTTCGAGCCTTCGATGGAGCTCTGTCAAACTACACGTATCACCTAGAAGATTTTTGTAGAAGTTGCTGAGCACCAGCATGCCGTCGCAAGGGGCAGAAAGAGTATTGTAAAGATCATGCGTATCGCTAAATGGTAAATTCATGCCCAAGTCGTCGACAAAGTTGGCGAACTCCTGCAGAGGGCAATTGGAAAACGACGAACAAGTATGCTCCAGTTGAAGCATTGAAAAGCCTCCACGAAGGCTTTGAGCTCGTGCTATGGGCCCCGTCTTCAAGTGTATTGTGCGCAAAAGTTTCTGCGACGGCCTCTATAGCTCAGTTACACAAGGTTACGCTATCGTTTTCTTATCAATGAACGACGCTTAGAATTTTTGCTGATGCACGTGTCGACTCTCATCCGTGTACCACTCACACTGAGCTTGACAATGCCAGAATGGTCAACGTCCATGTGCCTAAAGGCGCTAGCAAGTGATGTGTACTTCCCAAGGACAAATTCTTTGAAGGATGACCTGGGGGAAAGAACTGCTGGTCCTGCCTTTCCCAACTGATTTCCACCTCCTACAGAGCGATTTGCTGCGGTTGGTCACAGAGCCAAAGTGTGTAGGGGCAAAGTTAGGGTGGATACTGAAAATTTAAACTAATGAATGCAGTTATGTGGTAGCCTCTTCGAAATGCCGTGGGCTGTAGCTTGAACCTTACGTTTGGAAGCACCAGGAGTGATTGTTTTCGAGCGCTTGTTTCTTGCAAGCCTTGTGAATGTTTGCCCCATTGCCACTTTCTGCGCTACGGCCTGAAGTTTCTCTGGGTTGGACAAAAGCACCACACTAATACGGTGCTATACCTTACTGACGCACCCAAGCGCATTAATCTTCAGAGGAGTGTGAACATCCGTCTACGTTAAAAATTGAATGTCTTGTAGAGGGACCTCATGCTTACTGAGGGCAGCTTTGGAGCCTTTCTTTTCGGCGAGAGGAGGTGGCAATGAAGGTGAAGTGTGATTGCTCCCAAGGGACTGCTTGAGCCTGTTCTCCATATCCTTGAGCTCTTGTTCCTTCTCTTTCACTAGATCCAGAGCGACTTTTGCCTTTCTTTCAGCAGCTTGGACAGCAGCAGATAAAGTAGACCTTTCTTCTGTTGCTGCAGACTTGAGAGCCAGTGTCTCTCTCGCTGCTTCCGCTTTGACTCGCTGCACTTCAAATTCTAGTTCCCTGTGCTCTTTACGAAGCTTATGGAGCTCATCTTCCAATTCCGAGTTTTGTTGTCGTGATCGCTCTCGTATCCTTTCCTCTGCAAGCTGGCGTTGAAGGTCTAGCTCCATAGCTTGCAATTCTATTTCTTTCCTTAGAGACTCACACCGGTCTCTTTCCTTTTCAAGCTGCTGCTCATACTCTCGTTGCTGCTTCAACAACTCTTCACGAGCTTCTATGGAATCCTTCCGCCTCTGTTCCTCGAATTCTTCTTCCTTCTTTCGCAGCTTTTTCTTATGCTCAGCTTCAGCCCGACGAAGTGCTAACCGAGCACGCATTGCCTCCTCCGCTTGCTGCAATGTAATCTCTCTCTGGTCTATGTCGTTGCGGATTTTCTTCAGCGCAACTATGCCGTGTGAGTTTGTCTCCCCAGTGGATTCAGCTGCTTTGCGGGCTTCTTCCACGGAGACAGTGGCAGTGCTTGCTATCCTGCGAAGGACTACGAGGCGTCTTAAGACTTCCCGTGCTCTATCTGTTGTTAGCGCGTCGTACAACTTCGAATATGGATTTTGGTGGCCGCTTTGGCCGACAAGAGGAGCAATATCAGCCTCAGGCTGGTCCACACTCAGGATAGTACTGTCATCCTGATGCAAATTACTGACACGCTGACAGCCATCCGCACTAGCTAGAAGGTCCTTTTCTTGTTCGTGTAGCTCGCATATCCTATCTTGTACTGCGTCTATCACCTTCTGTGTTTCTGCGCGACCAATCAGTAGCTCTTTGGCAGTACGCAATGCTGCAGCCCTAGAGTCAGTGTCAGCAGTAACAATGCTGCCTCCTGTCAGTGCAACAGGGCCTTTGTATTCCCAGTCAGGCATATGAGCGCCCTCCTCCCATTCCTCTCTTTCTCCCTTCTCAAGCCGTGTCATGTCGCACTAAACGCAACACGCACGCATTCAGTGGACAAACGTGCTATGCTCTAAAGCTAGAGTCATCAAATCGGTTATCTCCCTCTTGGCAAAAATTGATCTGTCACTAGTACAGAACAGCCAATATGTCTACTAAAAGATTTTGCCGTCTGGAGGAGGACCAAGCCTCAAAAAGTTGGTTGCATGGACGAGCACCGAATTACGCTGCGCTAAACACAGCGTGGCTAGTTCCTGGCAACCATTTCAGCCATGCAGGCCAGCGCCACTACTGCATACAGTGCTGCAGGGAAACGCTCCACGGCAGCTGCCAGGCGAGTGGCATTTGTCTGCATGCTACAGGTAGTCGACGACCGTCTGGCTTTTTTTTTATCGTCGATAGCCCGAAGGGCACTCTTGAAACCACTTATTGCTCACTGTTGACGAAAACTCAACACATATTAGGGCGGAGAGGCATGAACTGGGTTGCAGAGTCTGACCCGCAGATCGGCGACCTCTTGCTCTAACTCGCGCACTCGGATCGAGTAGCTCTCAATTCCTGCGCCTCACCCAAAGCTATAACATACGCATATGCTAGCTGTGAAGTTGATTCCGGTAAATATAAGTGAAGCACAGAAAAAATCTACAGGATGCAAGTCACGAAAGTGAAATTAACTGCTGCACACTACTGAAAATAAGGAGCCCAGGCAGCCCTTGGAGGCGCTCACTGTGTGCATCCGCGGCGATCCTATCTCTAGCAAGACGTAAAAGCCTCAGACTCTCCTTTTCGCTCCTTGTAAAGCCCTGAATTTCCCTCAGCGCTGCAGCCTCCCCCGCTTGTGCAATTGTTCCCCGAAGCAGGTCACAGCGGAGCCCAGAAGCCCTAGCAGCAACAGCCAGGTCAGAAAGGTGGTCTCTTAGCTGAGTATCAAACAAGCACCAAGCCACATTACACAGCGCCCGTCAAAGACGAAGACTTTGTTACAGTAGTTGAAGAGCGGCTGGCAACCCGTTTGGACGTCGCAAGTAACACAAATGCTGTACAAATGCTGTACTTCTGTGCCTCAATAACCATTCAATGAACGCACTTATTTTAAGGTCGTATAATTCAAATGTCTGTTGCAACCTACTGTACCTCTCGCTGCAAAGCTCGTAAGTTGGCCTGCCAACTGCGAGATATATTTCGTTCACTTGCTAAACGCCTCTCCAGTTCAACGTTGATGTCCTGAACGTCCTCAAACAAGTCACTCATTAATACGAAATCGAATTTGGCGAGAATGACGTTGATATACTATCAGACCAAATGGCAGCGCATGAAGCAATACAATGCTTTTATTGCTGACTTGGGCTGTTGCAAGCTGAACAATTGTGTCCCTCAGCTCCGTCATAGCATTCCTGCCATTTCCTAGTCCGACCGCCTCCTGTGCAGCCCCCGCTCCACCAAACCGTGCTGCCAGGAAAGGATCAGAGACGATCCTCGCTTGAACTTCAGCTAATCGCTGTCTCATCACGATCGTCCTGCACATGGCAACAAATTATTATCCACTGAAGAACATTTGTTCCTGTTGACTGTTCTCTTCCCGTCAATCGCTGAAACTTTTAAATTGGGCCCTAAGACGTCTGCATGACGAGATAGAATCAGGCTGTAAAAGGCCCAACTACTGGGTTCGTAGCTTACTTCAGCATCAGATTATCTCGTTCCTCCTCAAGCACGTTAACTTGCGTCTGCCACACACCCCTTTCGTAGTCCTTTATTTGGAAGTCGATACAGTCTAATATTTCCTGAAGCTTTTCCGAGCATGCGCAGTATCGCTGAACGAAATTTCCACCATTTGGAGATTCCGTCCGACAGAGAGAAATATCAGGAGCCCTTGGCGAGATGGTGCTGACTTTCTGCGCATACTGAGGCGCTTTAGCAGCAGCTTCTGGGGCCACTCTGCTACCGGCAGCCTCAAGCTCCTTCGCATACGCGCGTTCTTCGTGCTCTCTAAGAGCGTCACCTAAACGTGTAGACGTGGCTTGCAGGCGAGCCTGCGCACGAATGGAAGACTGCAGCTTGAGCCTGAGTGCTTTGTTCTCGTCTATCAAGAGGCTTATACTTCTAGCCAACTCCGGTCCGTAGCGTCGAGCGAGGGCACGGATTTCCGCTGCTTCAGGGTATTTCTCCTGCAGCCGCAAGAGCGCTGTAAGGTGTACTCGTTAAGATTTACGTCTTCAGAAGAAAGCGGGCTTATCAACTTGTAACCGGCAGCGAGCAACGCTACGTCGCGAAACCTCATAAGAGTATGACTTGTATAATCTTCTCCGTTGCTACTTTTGTGTCCCACAAAGTGCAGCCAAATAAGGCGGCCTCGCGAAACAAAACGATAGCCTATGTGGACAGTGATACACATCTTAACTGGTGAACAGGTAACTATTGGTGTAATTGAGGGGAAGATCCTCACCGCTTGATGTAATATCCGCTCCCGTAGATCTGCATTCTCCGCCTCCAAAATATTATTGACTTGCCTAAAACAGCAACCTCGAAAAACAACCTGGTAGCGTGCAGATTACAAATGTCGCAAAACTTTTCAGGAAAGCCACCGATGTGCAATTCCGTAATACTCAATTTGCCCAGGACTTCGAGGCACTCTCCAAATGAAGGATAGGCCACTGAGTTGGCAAAAATTTCTCAAGAAAAGAATTCATCGCTTACCTAACTTTTCTTAGTTCCGTTCCGAGTTCGAACAGCCTTGAGTTGAGGGTCTTTTTTTCCTCGGCTTCTCTTTCCCCAGCTTCCAACTCGAGCAAAATGCTGCTGGCCCTTTTTACTCCCCACTGTGGAGACTCACTTGTCCCCGGCTTCCGTGGATCCAATGAATTCTTGATCTCTGTAGGAGCACGGGCTTCACTCGAGGTCACGCCACTGCCACTACTGCCGGAAGGAGCAGCGGCCCCAGGCAGAGGCCCTGGGATACGTCCCCCTAGCTGCATGATTACTGGGTATGCTCACTCTCCATCACCCAGCTGCCGGCAAAACAGATACCTGTCACTTGCTTAAGGATACTGAGTACAAGCCCACGTGACATGGACAAATCTGTTGATTTAAAGCAGCCTTTGTAGCTCAGAAGGCAGTGTCGACTCCCGGCTCCTTCAGCTCTTTGTTTCTCTTTTGTCCAGTTTGAACTAGCTCAGTGCAAGCTGGGATATCAGAACTTTAAGTAGAGGAAGGTTGGCTTGAAGGGAACTTATCCTCCAGTTCACTCAGCAGGCAAACGCGGCGATCACATCGCAGTCTCTGGGGCTTCTCCGTCCCAAGATGGGTCCCTCTTTCCTGAAATGAGCAACTTCAAATATCCCTGATTCCCTGGCTGAGCAACCAGGAGAATGTCCATCTCGTCGCCGGATGGCGTATCCAGCGAGAAGATGCCGGCCTGGTCGAGCGCAAGCGCTGGGCGGCGACGACTAGACTGACCACGCTCACCCATACAAATGACGGGAAGATGATGCTTTGCAAGCTTTTTCCAAGAAAGCGGCAAACTGACCAACTTTAATGCATTTTCGCGAGTCAAAGAAGTTTCGCCGCGCATGCCGGTCTCGGAGCTCGTGCAAAAAAAACGCCAAGTAATGGACACACTCGGATTATTGAAAATAAATAGAGCTGACGAGATGAAAGCTGATTCTGGCGAACGAAATGCGATATGATTGCAGTGCATGCTTCAAAGAATCCGTGCAATGTTGCGCAAACGTACGCCAGAGCAGGGCCCAATGTAAGTTATGTATGCACGCAGACTACTTTACGCTTCCCCTCTCGTTTAAGGCGAAATTCTTGCAGTTCGCCTTACTGTACTGCCTGTCTACATCGATATATTCTATGTTTTTAATGGCTCGCCTCTAAAATGTGCCCGTTACCCGTTCCCTGTACTTCAACATGACCTGATCCGAAGACCTGACCAGGCCTGTTTAACCAGGGGTACATCACCCATCGAAACCTGAGGAAGCAACTTGTAATGAAGTATGCAGTTGATTCTACGGCATCTCAAATGTGGGGGAAATATTCTTGTGCTGTCAGTTCCTGAGTAATTTTACCGTCTGCCATTGGGGCTCCAGAAAGCGTGTGGGTTACGTGTGCGTAGCGGCGTATCAAGGGTTCACGTTCGGGTCTTTACAAATAGCTCTCTCTTTCGCAGTACAAGAATAAGGCGGAAGAAGAGAGGCACCCACGCTCTTCTCAGGGGAGCTCCGCCCTGAGGCGAGCTGGGATCCACCCTTCGAGGGACACATTATGGCTCATTTTCCGAAAGAGCTGCATTGTTTCCATTGGCTTTGCATGCCGCTTGTCAAACAAGAAATGAGGAGCTACTAGGTCAGCTGCATACTAACTCATTCACAAGTAGCCGTTACACCCAAGCACTTCGAGCCAATGCGAGACTTGAAGTGCCCAAGGGGTTCGTATAGTCCTTGAGCAGAAGGTCTCTGTCTGTGGTTCCAAATATATTAGCCCAGCTGCTTCAATAGAAAAGGCGCAGGAAGGTTACACCGCAGACTGCATGTGCAGCAATGTGGCAGGAGAGGTCCACTCCTCTATGGAACGGCTTTTGAGCAACCAGGCCATCCAGAGGCAAGAAACGTGCCATAATCATCGGCGGCATGAAGCAGTGTTACTCTAAGCTTGCACTGAAGTGCAGGACATGTTGAAGCATCAACCTTGCAGTTACGGACGATGTTCTGCACGCTCAGACGATTTACTTTCGCACCCGGTTTCAAACATGAAAGAAGTTGTGGACACATTATCATCAATTTTGCCCCATCACAACCACAACAGCTGCAGCGCCAGTAAGCGCATTCTCAATCAACGTCGTAAGATTGCAGTAAATGCACAACACTGCACAACCAAGGCAGAAAACGCCGTTACCGTATGAGGTTTGAACACTGGCTCTTCCGCCGTGGTTTTGCCAGCTTCCGTACATCTGCTATGTGCTCGAGAGGTCTGCTCTGAGCTCTATTGTCTAGGAGGGTCGGGCAACTCGCCGTTGGACTTCAAATCTTCTTCTTCCCACTCCTGTTCGTGCCAGCGCTTCAAATGCTCCTGCACTTCTGTTTGACGCCGTTTCATCTGGGAGCAAATGGTACTTATGTTCACGGGGCCATTTTCAGCCAATATAGACAGCCAAAAAGCGTCGCTTAAGGCCTGAGCAGCTGAGCGTTTTGCGGACTGCCTGGGGCTCATTGCATGTAAGTCCGATTCCTTGCATTCTTGTGGCAGTAGCAAAGTTTGCTCGGCTTCAAAGTCCATGCACTGCGCTGACATTACAGCGTATGCCTGAGATAAGAGACACGCCAACCACCGGAAAGCAACTTTTTTTTCGAAGCTTGAACGACTCTCAAATTGAGAGACAGCTGCCAATGATTCGATTTACGCAGCAAGCCCATTCCCCACTTCGTCTTCTTGCTCCCATCGATGATTAATGGCCTCTTCCTCATTAGCAGCCGGGATCCTTGAGCTCCAAGCACAGGCGAGTGTCTGTGGAGACGCGGGAAAGGGTGCAAGCGCTTCACTCACCTTCCCATCCCTCCTTCTCAACCCACGTTCAAGCTTATAGTTTACATGCCTTGCTAGAGCGTGCTTGTACGGTTATAAGCTGTTTTGGGCCACTGTGTGGTCATTTTACACAAAATGTGGGTGCGTATTTACCCTCCCGTGAAGCTGCATTCCATGAAGATGGGTGATTGCGGCCAGAGCTGCTTCATGTGAAGCCAAACGAACAAAGCCGAAGTTCTGTGGCAGAAAAGTGTAATATCCAGCATGAGGTATTTCGCTATAGTGTGTAAAAATTTCACATTGTATTCTAGGTTGCTGCCACGCAACGGTCATAACATGGAATTGCCATTTTTCACAGTGCCAGTGGTGCAAGCATCTGATTTCACGTCCTGCTCCCACTGGATGGGCACAGATTCACTCCTCAAAGCGTGTTTAATAGCCCGTAGCTCAAAAGTTACGCTCTAGGAGGTTCCCTACGCTATTTTCCCCGGCTACATTCGGCGCGGCAGCATGCTCAGCTCATTGCCTCCCTACCCTTGTTGGGTGAACTTCAGCGGCTCTGACTACGTCAAAGTATGAACAAATCTCTCGAAGCTCTTCCTACGAGGTGAACATGACAAACAGCAAGCACAATATGAACATGAGAGTGACACTTGAGTCGTTTCTCACTTTCTTCATGTGCTGCTTCACATTCAGCATCTAAACGTCTATCTAAACTATCTATCAAATCTTTTCCAGCCAAGAGAGCTCCTCCAGTGCGATCGTTCGTAAAGCCTGTGAAGAAGGCGTTCAATATCCCGTTTCACGCCTCTATAATTTTGCGCTCCACTTACGCCGTTCGTCAGAGGAGGCAAGTTTGCAATGAAAATGCTGCAATTAGCCGCATGAGTAAGCGGCTCCCTAGGACTGCGAACACTCACAAAGGCAGTCAAGTGATGTACCTATCAATGGAATTCATATGTGGCTCCATACAGCTTACTCATGGAGTTAATTTTCCACAGCAGAAGCAAGCGTCTTTGTGCTGCTTACTTCCCTCGGTGTCTGTGTTTGTGCACCTTACGAACGATAAGATTTGGCGGACTAGGCAGATCCTGCAGGCAGGAAAAAGCATACGCATACCTCATTTATTTACGTGTGCCGGTCTCGTGCCTATCCTTCGAAGCTGATGAATGAATACCATTCTCTTTCCAGCAAAACGGCTTTTTACACGAGTGTAACTGGATTGGACGGCACCTGCAGCTTCTTCAACACCTCGTCTGATGTCTTTTCGTCGGAATATCGAAGAAATGCATACTCCTGCATTCCTCTTCTGGAAGGGATTCCCGCCACCGCTGACATCTAAGAACACGCTGACACACCCATCTGCTATGTACGGTCAACTACGTGAGAATTTAAGGAAAATTGGGCGCCAGATGAAGCACGGAATATTTTAATACCTTCACATGTGTCGGGGCTATTCCTGTTGCTGAAGTAACGAGCTCCTCGACTTGAGCAGCGGTGGCGCCTGCGTTTGTGAGACCACTCAAGTTGAATTATTTGGAAGAAATATTAACGGCAGCGTATCGGTAGCTGCCCCGGGGCTAAGTCGATGGTAGGGATTCGCAAAACAGCATTTGCCGCTAAGAGATTCTTAGAACACAAGCCCCTTGGAGCAGATTTAACAAGCGCGCAGACCACCTCAGCACCCTGGACACTTGGCAAGGGAACAAAGACGGATTTGGGATATGATTTTGTCTGGAACATGGCCAATAACACTGGCCCTATCAAACAGCTGCTGAAGCTATTAGCAAGCAACTGTCAATGAAAGGGAATGCCCGGATAGAGGCGGACAACAGACTGGAAACTGAAGCACCTGGTTGCAAGCCAGAAACGTAGATGTGATACTGATCAATAACAAGCGGGGTACTCCATGTCTCGTGCAAAGAAAGCCGCACTTTGCTGCAACGCAGAAGTAATACTACAGTCAGTGCACTCATTCCAGAGCCACAGTAGTAAGCGCAGCAGCTAAAACTGTGATAGCGCTTTCACTGAAGATGAGCATACGTTATGTAAATAAAAGATGCAAAACAAACTGCTGTTGCCCCTTTTACCAGAAGCCATTCGTGGCAAGTAGGAGTAAACAAAAAGGGAGTAATGGCAAAACAACAGCCTTACGACGAAGTTCCCGGCAGAAGGACAGTCTTCCCAAGGAGCCGAAGGGCTAAGTCTGCCAACAGCTCATGCGTGAAATCAACAACAGCATAAATGCTGCCCCCATGGTTATCAGATGCTATTCGAATGCTAGATACCGCGTGAGGAAGCTGCTCCAAAAGCTGTTTGCGCTGGCTGAAGCCATCGCCTTCTTGCCTTGCACGGTTCCACTGATCTTCTTTGGGGTGCAGACGGTTGCTTCGCCAGCTGCTTTGAGGCAGAGAACCTTGGTGTGCAGGCACGGGAGGCCGGCTTTCTTTAGCGTTCATTTGTGCTAGGCTCGACTGGGCACCTTTCCCCGAGAAGAGCTGTCGCAGGGCTTCCGTTGCCTGTTCGGCGCCGAGGTGTTTTGGCAGATCACGCACAAGAATGCTGCGCACCTCGACCTTCGGCCGTTCCTCCGTTTCATTTTCTGCAACGACTGTAAAATGTTCTATATCAGTTGACTCAAATATATGCTGCATTTTCTATGTCTTGCCTGCCACAGCAGGCAGAGTGACCAGCCCAGTGGTGTGGTTAAGTTCGGTAAGCCCAAATGAGTCGCGCCAACGAAAACAGTCAAAAAAGACAAGAAACCTGGACAACAAATCCTTTTGACTAGAAATTCGGGTAACTGGCCGAAATTTTCTGGAGGTCACCAGCCGCTCCAACCCCACCGCGCATCAAGCGTGCACGACGTGGTTCTGTTCAGCCATTTCCCAGCAACCCAGCGGAACCTTTACCCATAGTTGAGCACTACGATGAAGTTATTCTTATTCTTTCATGTTTCATCCTAATAAATTGGCTGCTAAGGACCAAGATGATAAAGTATCTGCAGACCGGTGTACAGTGGAGTGACCCCAACCCGCTGCAAACAATTCAGTGGCCCTCGCTTGCAGGGCCCCTATTCAATGAGTACTTCTTCTTTCAACGCATCTGCATCTAATTATAGTAAGAAGAACACAATCGTCAGCGCTGTGCTCTTCTCGAGAGTCTAGGAGCCGTGCGACGCCCACTACTGCTCGGCAGGCGCCAGTCCAGGACACGCAAACGTTCCCACTTGTTGCAATCACAACATTCACAGACCCTGGCAAGTACCAGGCATTAATTTGACACTACCACTGACACACCATGCCATTCGAAAAACCACACCCCCCACGGAGGCTATGGGCGTACATGTCATGAGCGCACAGCTCTAAGTAGCTCAGATCTGCATGAGCGGACCTCCTTACCTGCCAAATTGTCCTGCTTTCGCGTGGCCACTCTTTCAGATCCTAAATCGGTATAATTGCTCATTCCCTGTGCTAATAAAATAATGTTTCCCACGAGTTGCCACTAGACTGATCCCCTGACGGGCCCCATCTGGCTTAACAATGTCTGACTAATCAAAGCCGTTTTTGCTTGCTGTTGTTCGGCCCAGAACATGCGAGGTGCTCCCCAGTACGAAGCAACACTCTGCCTCATTGACGACTAGCAGCCTCCAAACCTCTGAACAAAATGCCTGGTAAGCAGGCTGGCACCTTCAGCTCTTCGGCCGCAACGAAGTTTCCCACCTTCCGCAAATTATGTCAGTCATCTAAGTGACTGTCAGTTGGCAAATCAAAAAGCCACTAAACTGTGCGTGCTGGTCAAGGCAGCACGAACGCACTGCAAGCTGCGTCTGCCTCGTTAATACTTAGATCCCCAGTTTAAAGAATGCAAGCATTTGTGGGAGCAATATAATATTAAATTGCACACAAAGAACCCAGTCATTCAAACAGGAATGACCCCTGCTCAGCGCGAAACAACTGAAAGATAAAGTCGGCCCTCCGGAGAGCGGATCCCGGCCTCAACCAGCGTCAGGTGGTCCTGAATGGAAACCGCAACGCACATTTAGCTTGAAGATAGAAAAACGACGTTATCTGTGGACACTCACAACTACTCGCGAAGGGACGCAGTACTCGTCATATAGGCGATTAGACGGCAACACACACACTCAAGAACCCCAAACCGCAAAACCCCGAAAATGACCGAGATTTGTGCTGCGAGGGCGAGAGGTTCTCACTAGCATGGCGGGGCCATCAAGGGAAGTGGAAAGCTGAAGATCTCTCGCCCTGAGGGTTTCTGCACCGATGCCAGCATCCAAGAGCGATTGTTTCAGCTGAGCGCCCGTAAGGGAGCGATCGACCTCCACCTGGGCCTCCTGCGCCTCAAGGCCCTCTCCTTCACGGCAAACAACAGTCAGCAGCAGCAGCGACGGGCCGCCATCAGCAGCCGCTGCCGGTGCAGAAGGTGTGCTGTCCACCCGCTGCCTTTTTGCTTCTGGTGCCTCCCCAGAAACTCCAACGGCCGCGACTGTCGCCTCTGCACGGAGCGGGTCAACTTCAGCTTCAGCCTCCAACCGCTGGCCATAGTGAGACACAGGCACAGCCGGACAGTCAGCATCTCCAGCAAAAAACGTGAAAAAAAGTGAAGAAAAATTACCAAACACAAACCCCCGCAAAAGTGAAGGAAAAACAAGTGAATTCTGAACCCTTCCAACAGGCAGTCTACTCAAGTGCACTAACTGCCTTACGTTACAGCCTGCCAGAGATACGGAAACAAAAGGCAACGATCTAGAAGTGTCACAAGAAAAGTCACACAAAACATCGGAAAAGACATCAAATCCTACCGCGTGGTCATCAACGGAACCAAATAGATCTGGTCTCTTTGCCACAAATTGTGCAAGGTAACCCTCCACGTCTTCTAGTGGAGCGAAGGCAGACTCCGCTTGCGCCTTTTCAAGGAACCGATCCTTCTGTTCCCTGTATAACAATAGAGAAACAGGATATTTTTATTTGCATCAGCAAGACCCCACCATACGCAGTACACCATGGAGACTCTTGGAACAAGTGGTGCTGCCTAAACAAAGAAGTGAATTCTATCTCCTCGAAAAATCAGCCTTGTCAGCTGCATATGGACATTTATGTAGAAGGCTGGCTCTGGGGCTGAGCATACTTCCACTTGGGGTCAAGCAGTAAAATTCTGAGATGGTTTGTCATTTGGTCTGCAGGTATTAGCTGTCCTGTAATGGGGCACCGCTGGAAGCCACTGGAGGCCCCTGTAGCCGCCTGTCTCTTCTTCGTGCGTACGTATCCCTTCACGACTCTCAGTGGCGCAGCTGGGGCTGGTGGCTGTCCCGCAAAGACATACAACACGAGAAGCAACGTGCAATATGTGTCGTGCTGAGATCGAAATGCAAACTACGTAGGGCGGCAGGCGCAGGAAAAAGATCCACAACAATCAGCGTACATGCAATCAGCGTACAAGGTGCCATATGCAAATCGGGAAAAAGTGCTTTAGAAGCATATTGAGACAGCCTCAGCATGAAGACAAGCAAGCAAAAAAACAGATTTGCAAAAAGATTTGTTGTAGAAGCAACACCAAGCATGAAACCAAAATAAACTACGAAAAATGCATTAAGGTACAGATGCGGTAAGCAATGCAACCACCAGTCAGTTCCCCTGCGCAGAGTCAACGGGTTCCCAATGCATCTGCCAAGAGAGGCTGGAGACCCTCATGTCGAGTTCGCGCCTTTTACGGCGCTGTTTCATCAGCTGGAATCCACCTTCATACACGGCTAAGCTTTTCCGAAAACGGGGTCAACATTCACACACTAGATACATCAAGTGTGCAGAAGGTGAAGCGTGCAGGTCCACTAGGGTAAACACTGCAAAACACAGAGAATTGACGCAGCACCGATGACTTGCCAGCTCTTGCTGCTTTTCCGCCGCAGCCCTTTCCGCTGCTTCTGCAGCATCAGCACTGCCTGCCGCCACCTGTCTCTTGTCTGTGGTTTGTTTGGCTGTTTCCTCCTCGTCTTCTGTTTCCATGGCTTCGTCATCTTGATCAGCGTCCGCACCCTCAATGAGCTTAGCGATAGAGTCCACTTTATCGCCTTCTTCTGCCAACCCATCCGCAGCGGTGCTATCCTCTGCTAACAATGCCTTCGGCAGCTCCTTAGGCACAGACTTGAAGTCGATGGGGGCTGCAAGTGGTAGCCGTTCGTCTTCCTCCGTGAAGTCGATGGTCTCGACAACATGAAAGTCTGTCCACTCTAGCGACATCATCAGCCGCCTTTCTTCCTGTGTTTTGCTTTCCTTTTCCTTGCGCTGCCGAAGCTGCTGCCGCTCGTACATCATGCGACGCCGCACCCGTGCCAAGAGCGCCTGGCGATTCCCTGCAGTCTCCTTTATACTCTCGAGCATCTCCTTCTGTGGCAGAAGACACTTCGTATATGCATCCACAAGCGACGCGAAAAAGGAAAACAGATGGTGTGAAGGCTTGAGGAAGGCAAACTGAGGGTTTTGCTGCTCTCGCTGAGCCAAACCCGCCAAGAACTTTTGACCGTTACGAGCCACAAATTGCGCAGCGCAGCGGATGATGTCCAAATCTATGGGAGCCACCCACGGATGCTGTAGCACGAACTGGTGTGGGGGAGGAGGCTCAATCTGTTCCTTGTTAGCTTCTTTCTCACTCTCCCCTATCTGCGTCAACATCAGCAGCTGCTGCTGCTGTTGTTTCTCCTGCTGCTGTTTCTGCTGCATGTCTCGAATGGCCTGAGGCACCTGCGGAGTCGGCGCAGCTTCACCCGTGGTGAACTCTCTGACCTTAAGCTTGTAGAAGGCGTGGTAAGGATTGTTTGGTAGCAAGAAACCAAACTTTGTGGCGCTCTGCTCCCGGAGCACGCGAGACTCGAACTCTGCCCCATTTTTTGCCACAAACTGTGCCGTCTTCTCGATGACACCCCTCATATCTGCGGGTGGAAATATAAGGTCAGGATGGGGGGTTCCTGGTGCACCCACATCGGAAGTCCCTACCCCCGAGGCGACAGATGCGCCAGGTCCAGTGGGGGACCCGGACGGGCGCTGAGTAGGCTCCACTGCAGCGCTCATTATCAAAATATGAGGAAGGACGGGACAAGATGGAGAACGAGAAAAAAATTTAGCACAAGGGAGAGCTGAAAGCTGTGCTGCTGCTGCTGCTGCTGGTAATGTTGCTGGTATTTTGGAAAGCAGTTGGCGCGCCAAGGATCCCTTTAAAGGTGATAAGTTTCAATGAGAATAAAAATTAGAAGGTCGAGAAACTCAAACAGAAAGTGGAGAACTTCCTACGGCAAATAAACAACAGCGGTTCCTGTTGTTGTGCCGCCGCCGTCGTCGCAACAGTAGCAGCAACGTGCGGGAGGCACGGGGAAACCGCGTGCCCTGAATGCCCTCAAAACATTAAATCCAACTCAAAAGGACAAGTTCCCAGGACAATAGCACTAACAAAAACCCCAGTCCAAACGAGGCCACTTGGCAGACCAAGGCCAACAGCACAAGCAGCAGCAGAGCAATTGCTGCAGCTACTGCAGCCCTGCTGCCGCTAATGCATGCGGTGCCAGCTTGACTCGAGGCAGCGGCTTCTACGCATCGGCAATATGGAATGCCCACACTAGTTTTCATCCTGGAAACAAATGTTATTTAATCTAGATAACTTCATGAGTTACTTCTTGCGTCTGCGAGTAGTTGGTATGTACAGCACCTGCTGCCCCAACGCAGACAGCCGCCCCCAGAAGACAGGGGGCGTCGCTTTTGATCATTTTCGTAATAAAATACGAATAAGACACGTACAAGAGTGAGACTGTCGTCCGTAAAATTGCTCTGTGTACGGCTTGAACGCCTTCGCCTTTGACGATAAGCAAACGGACGATAAGCAAACGCCGCCTACGTACACGAAGATGCCTCAGAGGAAGCGCCATGGCAAACAACACCACCAACAGCAACAGCAACAGGAGCGTCAGCAACAGCAGCAACAGCAACAGCAACATGAGCGTCAGCAACAACACCAACAGCAGCAACACCAACAGCTGAGGCAGGATGTGGAGAGACAGCAGCTGCGCGAGGTCAGAAAAAACGAATCACGACCGCAACACAAGGGCGAGGACAGGCATGCGCATCTTCAGCACCAACAGGAGGATGGACGACAGCAGCCCTCACCGAAGGATACTGGACTAGCAGACGCCGCTAACGGCCTGGCGGTGATTTGCACTGTTGTTGTTGCTCGACATGCCCTAGACTCACCACACTGCAGCATCGCCGGACGTTAGGAATTTTGAGTCTTAGTGGACTGCCCTGGCATCCTAGTTACCCTCCTTGACTTCTTCATGCTTCTTAGTGCACCTTTCAGGGAACAGTAGAAGGCTCCTCGTAGCATCACGTTGTCGGAGACACAACCCTGACGCAAGGGAAGCTTGAATTTCGGGTTTACCGTGGAGGCATCAGTGGTGCTTGGACTTGGGATTGTCGTGTGAGGCAACCCATTCATAACATTTGCTGCTTCATTTTTCAGGAAGAGGTCCACCGGCGGCTTCGCGTCTGCAGCGCCAATGCCATTGACGTTGCCAGCGCTCAAATGTACGGAGAGGGCCCTGATGGTTGTCCTACATTTGTCCGCTGCAGTGGGTCACAGGTAAAGACTACTGATTTCTGAGAACGAGGCGCAGAAGGGCCTTCTGTTAGTGAGGCAGTAAACTGGCTACACCGGCAGGTGGAGTGGCCAGCTGCTGACAAGAGTTTTCAAGGCGTTGTACAGTTACCGCGGCGTCTAGCCACCGTTTTGATTCATTCCAGTCTGTGATTTGTGCTGTTGCATTTGCAGAGGGTCGTAGACAAAAAACGCCGTCTACTCATCTCCTGGGCACCCACGACGCAGCTGCCCCCAACGGCAATCCCCGTCGACTCACAGCCGGCCCTTGAATTCTACTCCCCTTCAGGCATCAAAGCCCTACGCACAAACCAACCCTAAGCCCAAACCCACCCTGTACCATAATTATTTCTATTGCTTTTCCGGACGCAAACTGTGGGGAATGGACCCTGGCCAGCATAGCGCTTGCCCCCTGCATGCTCTATGACTGGCGTTTATTCTGTCATTCCCAGAAATGATTATGTCTTGTCATCGAGTTTCCTGCATGTAGGGCCGGGCCCATCTACAGGGGCTAAGGAGAGTGGCATACTTGCTCTTTTGCTCAGGATTGTGTGCTTCGCTTTTGCTGACTGTGCTGTCTTGCCTTGATTGCGTTAGGGTTTAGTGTGGAGTGTACCGGACTCTTTGAATGTCATGTGCTATGTTGCAGGGCAGTTCGTAGCGCAGGTGACGTCCGTACCTCCTCCGGAGAACAAGGGAGTATCTAGTGGTGGTGGAACCTCTGCAGCCCCTTTGCATCGGCTTGAGGTTTGGGGCGCAGCTGGCACGGGAGATTTGGGATGCGCCATGTGCCTGTTTGCTCCCCACGGCATTCCTTGGCTGAGCCCGTACGGGGGCGGCTGTTTCTGCTCTCAGGACGAAAACCTGTGGGCCGCATAACTCTCCCGTGTTGCCGTTAGTGCGGTCATTTCACCGATTGTTGCATGGTCTAACCGTCTTGCTTTTGGCCTGCCAGTTTTGCCTTATCTTTTTGGGAGACCGGCATTGCCGTCATCACTGAATGCATCAGTTCCATTGCATGCATTTGCTTTGCTGCGTGCATTGGCACTTCTGCATGCGCACCTCTATAGGGTTGAATATGCGAATAGTGCTGTAAAACACGCTTTGTCAACAAGCAGCCGAAGGCACAGATTTTCAGAGGATCTTGCTTGTCTGCTATTAGGCTTTTGTACGTGGCGGAGACTCCACAAAAGGACGCGTGCCCGCCTTTAGACAATTATCTGTACAAAGACACTTGGGGAGAACAGTTGCTGCAGCACTCTCGAGGCAGAGTTGTCGTAGGCAGTATAACGCCTCCCACCCTGGTACCACTACAGCCCAGGCAGAGGTCCGCCAGCTATGCACAGGTCAGCGACGACCCACAATGTGTACTACCGAGTATACTGCTCCGGAAGTGGATCTTCCAACATTTTGTTTCCTTTTTTATGCTGCTTCACATTCAGTATGTACTGCGCGCTTAGTTCGCTCGATGTAGGGTTCATAGTGTAGGGTTTGCAGTCTACTGATTGTCTTTGGAGACCTTCAGGCATCTTTCGTCCCGGATGGGTCTGCTGTAGTCTGCACAGAAATCCCGTCCGAGCCGTACAGGTGAGTGCCAAGACCTATTCGTGGGGTTCTGCGTGCAGTAGGTCTGCGGGCTAGAGGTACAATAGTTATCTTACCCTATTTTGTAAGATTTTGTCGTGGAGACTCGAAGTTTATCTGTGTGCTTGCGAGCATGTTGTGGTGACAGACTTGGGCTCAAGTTCTGCATTAACCGCCGATCAGCTGTCTTTCTTGCGGACTTCCCCACTGGAGGCGTCGCGAGGGCCCTGCGTGCGTTGGGAGCTTCTGACAAGGTCCCGCAGGGTCCCCTCCAGCCGACATGGTTGCGGATTTCGGACGAAGAAGATTGGGCAGCGTGGGAAGCGAGAATTTGCGACTTGCCTTCGCATCCGCCGGGGCCTCTTCTTGCATTCGAAGTTGTCTACTTGGCGCTCTCAGATGACTCCAAGGTTCGCTGGCTTTGCCATATTGTAGTTAAGCGTAAACCGTTGAACCCAATCATATATTTGGGACCTCGGAAGTGATGTGAAGCCGTGCGTTTGTGATTATTTTGGGGTGATCGTGTAGGAGAAACGCCCTCATTTCGGAAACGCCCGCCTCCGAGTGGCTATCGTGGCTCGGGAAAACCCGGAGTCCCCATGGGTTGTGAAAAGTAGAAAGACCTTAGTCAGCCCGAGTCCTTCATCGAGCTTTCAAAGCCGTCATGGGAAGAGCTCTGAGGCCTCCAATGGTGAATTTGCCCCCACAACGGTTCAGTCCGTGTGCGTGGCGGGGCCTCAGAAAGAGTCTTCTAGCGTAGCAGCTGCTCATTCCCTGAAGGCATTTGAGGGCCTCTGCTGCACACAGCTGCCTCCGTGGAGGAGCCGAGGGTTTCTTGTGATGAATACATTTAGAGGTTGCCGTCAGACGGTTGTGGCTATCCCTACAGGCTTGCAAGGTACCTATTTACCAACACACAGCTTCCTATGGCCCGTAGGGACGTCTTATAAGCGTCGTTTTGATCACATGGGCATAATTTGGGAATATTGCTTTGGCGCAGATTACCCAGTTGCGCGTGTTGTTTTGAGGATGCTACGGATAAGGTCTGTGCGCTGATATACTGCAGCTGGGGAAGCCCGCGTCAAGAGAGTCCAGTTCGAGGGTGCCCACGGACCGAAGGCGCCGGCAGATGTGAAGGCAGCAGTAGCCGCAGCTACAGTTGGTGATGTGCTACTGAGGGACATCCGCGGCCCTTGGCTTCTTATTCAAACCAGCAGCCCAGTGCATGCGCCAATCTTAGCCATTGCAAAGCTGCGGGAGCTCAGTTTTAATGAAGAGGAAGGAAGCGATGGCGATTCACTGGGCCCTCCGCATGTGGCAGAAGTCGTTGATGCAGTTTCCCTGAGAGGAGGCTCTCAGGGGGCATTCAACGGGGTGAGGCGGTGACCGCTTTCGACTTGCGCACTTGCGAGCTCTGCAGAATTGAGACTTCTGACAGTGACTGCTTTTGCCAGTGTTGTTTTTCTTCTGGGGTTCTTCCTGCACTTGCCTGTTCCGTGTGTCTTGTTGGGCATTTTGATTGAACTTTGCCGTCGAGAGGTAACAGGTTTCCCTTCGTTTACTGCGTTGTGTCAGGCTGTGAAGAAGCTGCAGCTACACATGTTAACACTTTCTCTATATCATTTGGACCATCAGCGGCACTGGTTGGTGCGGCTAGGCCGTCCGCCGAAGGGCCCCGAGGAGCCTAGCTTGGCAGTTCTTATTCATGGGGGTCCCCACTCCTGCGCGAGCTGCATGTACAACAGAGACGTTCTGTTTCTCACGACTTTGGGCTTTGACGTTTTGGTTGTCAATTACCGGGGCTCAGCTGGCTTCGGCCAGGATGAACTCGTCTCTTTGCACGGTCAGTTCGGAGGCCTTTCGTGGCTGAAATCGCTTTTCTCAAATGCCTTAGCCGTGTTGAGGTGAATTCATAAAGATACGTGCCTCAGATTTTAGAGTTTCTCGATCGTACCCAACTGGTTAAAATTATTTTTAAAGCGCCTCGTGTCGATTTGATGTGCTTCACTTTACTCAAGTAATGCTTTAATAAGGAATGCCTGCGACGCTTTGAACTCAGGGCGGGCAGGGCGGCAAGACGTTGAGGATGTAGCGCAGATAGTGCAGCAAGTGATCAACAAGTGGGGCATCTGGGGTCCAGTCTGTATCTCCTTTCCCACCAAGCACCATTGATAGCGTGCTGTACGCACCCAAATAGTAGTTGACATACAGCGAAATTGTGTTTAGAGCTGTTGCACACACCAGCACGAGAGGGATTTGTGCCTTGAAGGGAAGGAAGCTTTTGTGTGCATGAGCTGCAGATTTGGTTATGACAGCAAACGCTGCGCTGCAGTCGGTGGGTCTCATGGGGGTTTTCTCTGCTGCCACCTCATTGGCCAGGTGTGTATGATCTCAGCATTGCCGTCAACATTGTCTAAGCTGGCTTTCGTTTGCAGGGCGCATTTGGCTGCCTTACATGGGCTCCTGGTGTCTGTAGTCCTTGCTTAAAATCTGTGCCACGTCTCATTTGCACCAGTAGTCAAATCTTTGGACTACTTGCTGCGAGGCGCTCTTTACGTTCTTCTGTCTTTTGTTCAGTTCCCTAAACTCTTTAGCGCCGCGTCGACACGAAACCCCGTGACATATGTCCCAGGGATGTACACAGCCTCTGATATACCAGGTGTGTCGGGGGGAAAGTCGAGAACAGTTCTGGTTCTCTTTCACTGGGAGTTATGGTTTGTGGGATTGTTACTGAGCTGCTGTTGCACGTGTTGTAGCGTTGCAGCTCCGAATAATAAATATTCGAAGCTGTTTAGTCTCTGCAGATGCCACTATTCTCCCAGTCTGCGCGATCGGCCCTACTAACTGTTAGCGGGTCACCGTGTTTGTCCTACATGGCTGGCTCTTTTGGCATCTATTCTGCGGCCAGTGCGCCGTTGCTTTTTAAGACCCGTCGGCACTTTCGTTCTGTTTATCTTTTATACTCGTTTTACTTTATGTTCTCATGCACTTATTTGGCTGTTCCAACGAATGGCACAGTGCTTCCTGTTGGTACCTCCAGTTTCTCTGGCTAGTCCTCTTATCTTTTCTTGCCACAGATTTCGTCTTTCCGGTTTCGTGCGGCGAGGACTTTGATTTTGCAAAAATGCCCTCAGCCGAGGCACTCGTGAAGATGCAGCGGCTGTCTCCGACTGAGTTTGTGGGCACAGTCCAGACACCCCTTCTCCTGGCTCTCGGGGCTAAAGACCAGAGGGTATGAAGATGGCTGTTTCACCGACTGGCACAGTGCTTCTTTGTGTGCTTATGCATATGCATTAGTTTTATCTTCATATCCGTTCGTAGCAGTCTCAAAAGTGCCATAGAATGCTTTGGCTCCAGTTCCAACTTCCACTGAAGAATTCTTGCAATAGCATGTTGAGCCAGGCTCAGACTGAAGGAAGCTGCCTAGTCTTGGTGAAATTCGATTTTGATACGTGTCTGATTGAGTTTCGTTAACCAAATGCAACTGGGTTTAGAAAGCTGCCTGTAAGCATTACTTGTAGCCTCGGGCTGGCCTTTGCATCTGAAGCTATGCATGTTGAAAAGCACATCATATTATGCATCTTCTATGCATGTGCACGCATACATCCACAGTTACTCTCCTAAGCAGATTATAAAATTAAATATGTAGAATCACGGAGCGTGCGCACCAATGCATAGGAGCCTGTGTCTTCGAAAAAGCCGGGTTGCGCACCTGCAGAACAAGGAGGCTCATCTTAAAACTGTGGTGGAGGGCACAGATCGCTGTAGCATGAAGCACACACGCACAGTATCTAACTTTAAATGCCGGACGTGGTCCCAAGCACCGACACTTCTTGTATCGATGTTTTCTACGAAACACGTTGTTGAGCCTCTTGAAGCTTGTTTTTACATTGAGGTCCGTTCAGGTGCCGCCGTCTCAAGGTCTCCTTTTCTGGAGACTACTAAGCGCCCACGGTACGTAATTATTCATCGCCTCCATCCTGTTGAGTCATTGCTGCAGGCCTCACCCGCCTTCGCTGCTTACACATGATGATTGATGATCCTGCTGTTCTTTTTGTTACAGGAAAGAAGAACAAGCTGTTGTGGTATCCGGAGGACAACCACAGCCTTGACTTGCCAGTAACAGATGCGGACTACTGGGCCAACACGGGCGCTTGGTTTTTAGAGCACGTCCCCCAGCCTGTCCTTCCTCCAGTGTAATAATTTTCCGACGTCATCTAGTGTGGCAGTTTCCGCATCATCACATTCTGTTTCTCAGCCGTGCCCTGCGGGTAGCGGAAGCCTAGAACATGGATATCATACGCAGTTCCTAAGTTTAAAGCTCTTTGGGGAAAGGCCGGATGCTTAAGTGGCTAGTTGCGGATAGGAGTGCTGCTGTGAAGGCGTGCCGAGGGAAAAACCTAGATATTTGTTGCTGGATTGGCAGTAGTAGATGCAGTTCTTTACCTGCAGACAGGAAGAAGGAACTCTGGAAGTTCTGAGTTGCCCGATTTTCTCTATACTTTGTACCGCAGAACCGGGGCTTTCCGGGTTGTCGACTGCATGGTTGCGCGATTGAGGGGAAACTTAGGGTCCGCAGTTTTCCTTCTGGCACAACAGAACTGATGCACCGAGTATTTCCCTCGTTGCATGCAGAACGTGATCACTAACAAACTAATGTCGTATCTCAGCAAGCTTATGCTGTGGTATGTTGTAGCTTGGCTGCGTAAGTTTGCCTCGGACACGAATCCATGGTACCATATGCACCATCAGAGCGAAGTGTCAATCTAGCTACTTGGCTGATGCTTATTTCTTTTCATGTTACCGAAGGACCAACACTTAGCATGAACAGATTTACTGATGGGCCGCGGAAATCGTCGTTGTTTAAGAGCTGGCAGTTCACTGTATGTTGTGTAGGACTGCCCTGTACAGCGTAGGACGAATTCTTCTTTGCAGCCTCTGCATCGCATGCTAATTTGACAGCTGTTGTGTCTGTCTCACTTGTTCATAACTGAGGTTTCTAAGGACTTGGTTTCGAGAGCAGTAATGAATGTTCTGCTGCCGGGTAACGAGCTATTAGCTGCACAGATGCTTTTGGGACGCAGTAGGACTCGAGCTGTAGTGACATTAGTGATGCAGACGTAGTAGAATATTATTGTAGAATGCCTTTCTGAGTGACAGAAAGTAGATAATCAATGCGGGCAACATGCCACTCTAAATTGCTGGTTTGCACCAGTGAGGGGTAGGACCGGTGATGGATCAGAACTCGCTTATGGCTTCTTGGTGTTTGTCAAAACAGTGATAAATCGCAAAGTCAGGAACCGCACTAGAAACTGAACCGAAAATGTTGGTTTGGAAGGGGTTCTGGCGGTTTTCACATCCGACAACGGACTTTGGACTGCCTCAGATGTAAACCTTAAATATGGGGACCCACTTACGTACACGCACATCGCGAGGTTGTTTGGGAGGACAGTAGCCTAGCTACGTAGAAGCAACTAAGCCGGAGTAAATCCAAAGAAACTGGGGAGTGCTGAAACAAGTAGTTGCTGACTTTGGGGGTATCGTGCTTTTTTGGGATTCAAATGCAGAAGCGAGAGACATCAGAGAAAGCAGTTCGTTTCAATTTCGCAAGATGTGGCTAAGAGGCACTTGCTAAGCGCTAGCCAGGCAAGGTGGCTCAAGATGACCCAAGTTGGCGCTGACGTCAAACTCTTCATCCGTTGAGGCTGCGCCGCGCAGCTCGAAGTACTGAGGCGCCGCCGTGCCAGCTGCCAGTTTATAGAGGCAAGCGTACTGACCTACATGAGTGGGTCTAAGAGCAGACAGCAGAGAGAACAAGAGGACAAACTCAGTAGCAAGGGCTCCGAAAAACTCACTTTTTATCAACTGACTAGTTTGCAGAGCACGACAGCCAAACAAAGTGCGGCGGAACAAGAGTTCCACAAGGACCACGACCACAGTTCTACTGAGGGGGTTGGCAGGGTTGCCGTGCTACAAGAAACGGACAGGAGCAGACACACACAGCAGCCCTATAGTCTGCCAAATTTTGAATGGAAATATCATGCAGCTTACATGAAGCGTATCCGAATAGAGGCGGTGCTGCTTTCTGCCTTTCTTCCCCCGAGTTTCATGCTCTGCAGTGTCCCCTGTGACGGACTAAACTGAAACGCCCGTGTTGCTTTCACGTTGTCCGCTACCTGAGGCGCAGCAGAGACCCACAAGGGAATGCATGCAAGGGGCCTGAAGTGTAGAGAAGAAAGCAGAAAGCGGAGGAGACAATATGAGTCTGCCTTTTACATGGTAGGCTTTAAGGTGTGGGAAGAGCAAGATACATAAAATTCTGTCTGAGGGTTTCACGGACTAGGCTGATAGACTTGCGAAGGGGAATGCACTGACCAAACCCAGTTGCTGCGTTGCGGTCCCAATGTTTTCCACGTCCTCACTTTCGTTACTGCTGCGTTTTGTGATGCTGTTGCCGCTGTTGCTGTTGCCGCACAAAATGACGCGCCAGTCCACAGCTGTTGTTGAGACAGCCCGTACCTGTAGCACTTTGCTGGGACGCCGTCGGGATTCCACGTGAATGGTTTGAAAGTCTATGACTAGAGGGCGCTGTGGGTCACAATAGGAACACCAACCCCTTTCTCCAGCCGCACCATGCATCTCGGGCGGAGCCCAAAGCAGAAGAAACGCTTGCCTGGATAGTCCTACAAGAGACACAACCTGGGTCCTGTAGGACACTAGAGAAGCAGCAGTTGAAGAAGCTGGTGCTGCTGCAGCGCTTTCATCGAAGGGCTCGCAGGAGCTTTTCTCTGCCAGAAGTGCACAAGCAGCCGCTGAAACTTTAGGCAGAACGGCGTCAAGACGCTGCAGCAGCTTCTGATATTGCAGCAGCAGCAAACTTTGCCCTGCCCCCTGCAATCCTCGCTTGTGCTGTTCCTGTAAGGCTGAAAATCCCAATAGCAAGAGTGTAAGAGGATCCCCTTCTGGCCACAGCACTCGAAGAACGCCTCCCAGCAAGGCTTGGAAGAGGGGCTGCTCTTCTAACGCTTCCAGCTGCGGCTTAATCTGCTGTTGCTGTAGCTTCTGTATGAGCAATAACAGACGCTTCAGCATAGAATTCTTGCTGGTGCTTCCTGACGGCTGAGCCATTGGATATGAAATAAGCAGTTGACCGGAACAGCAAGCGTCTCCTTTGGCCATTGCTTCACTTGTTGGAGGACATAACTCCACAGCCAGCCGGAGCTGTTGGTGTCTCTGGACTGTGAATGTCTGCACAAGAAGCAGCAGCATCGAAGGGAGCAGGAGTTCTACAAGCACTAGCAAGGCCAGCAGCAAAAGCAACGGCAAGCCCAGCAATAGCAGCAGAGCACCGTCGCTAGCATCAGAGCACCAACGAATCCATGACCAGCCACAACAAAAGCAGCGCCATTTCTCCACACAGCTTCGTCAAGATTCCTCTTTTTGTCCTTTGCTCATGCGTGGCTGAACAAACTGACGTTCTGAGCCAAAGCTAAAGATTTGAAAGACAAATGTTTCTCCTGGGGCCCTGCTCAACCCACCATCTGCTCCTGGACTGGCGCGACAAGGTTCTGCTGCCGCTGACACCCTGTGTGCTGTATTCGCTCTTTTTGCTCTTGTGGCTGCTGCTGCAGCTCGGCATTCACAAGTTTGAACGATCTTCCCTTTACAGAAACAGAGCAGGTGACGGAATGACAGTGGCTTGCTGGCTGCAGGATCACTTCCTTCTGGATAGAGACAGCAGTAACGGGCCAGCCTGCGCTACCCACGTTCTCGCTATCCGGTAATGCTGCCTCTTCCGACGCAAACCACAAAGTTCGGAGCCCAGTTGTGTCTTCTTTTGTTTTCTTTTCTGTTCCTGGTTCTGCTGCTGTTGGCTCCATTGGTGCTGTGGGGCTTTCTGCGCCAAACGTCATGCGGAGACTAGGCAGCCGCGTCTGGATTGTGAAGTCGACGATGAGAGGGGTAGCAGCAAGCACTGTAGGGACTCTCAGACAAGCCCCACTACCGTGAGCAACTCCAGAAGGTGCCGCATCAGCAGGACCCGCTGCAGCATCAATGGTTTCAGGGGTTTCAGCAGGGATGCCAGCGGTTTGGCTTTGATAAACAGCTTCAAAAGTGTCATTAAACAGTGAACGCAGAGGCTGGTTGGGAGGCTGTTTAACAGGACAACTTGAGGGGTTGACGTCTGTACAGCCCAGGAACCGCTTCTGCAATTGATGTTGTCGGCACACTGTGTCACTCGTTTTGCTTTCTGGACCAGCTGCTGATTGTTCAGATTGTGTCTTTCCCATTTTCGGATGTCGTCGACCTGAGAAAATGCAAGCCATGGTGGCCTTTCCCTCGACAGGGCATGCGTCGCGAGCAGCAGCAGCTCCTGCTGTTTTTCCTGTTTGTGCTGCTTCCGTAGAGATGGGGACCGCAAAGCCCACAGCTCTGAGTCTGTGATACCCTGGGGAAGTCTGGAGAGCCCCACAGCAAAGAGACACCTCGATAGTGCCGTAAGGAGCCAATACGAATTCGGAGGGCTCCATGCGAGGCATGGCAATACCCTTGTGACAAGATGCCACACTAGCTATTGCAGGCTCTGCTACTTCTGCTAGGGCTGCTGCTTCTACTGAAGCAGTTGGTTTTGTGCTCTTCATGGCTGGACAGCGAAGCATCCCATCTGCATTGAAACTCGGCTGCGGTAGCTCGGTGCTGCATCGTCTGCCTCTTGCACTCCAGGAGTTGTCGCAACTGTGCAACAACGATGTAGTTGCACTGCCCTGTGTTGAAGCAACCGCTTTTATTGTCCGCTCACCCGCTGCGTGAGCAGTCAACCCTGTAGGGCTCGCCTCGGCATCGCCATAAACACGTACAGCTGCCTCGTTGACCTGACCTGCTCGCTTTTCTGCTCTTGATTGCAAGTCTGTCTGGGGTCCCGTCAGGGCTGCGGTTTTCTGGGAGCGCAGCACTTCCGCTGCGGCAGCAACAGCCCGGGTTTCAGGTGAAAGAGGCATCATGTCTGACACCAGACAATGCTGAGGGGGGAGCAGCTCAGCGTAGCGGTCGGCCCATGCAGCTGCTGCTGCTGCATTTGCTGTTGGTTTCTCCTCTGAGCTCGTAGGCAGTGTTTCTTGTGCGCTGCCTGGTACTGCTGATGATGGTGCCAATGCATCTGTTGACACCAAGTCAGCGAGACCATCTCTTCGAGCACCGAGAGAAGGGTCTTGTAGAACACCGTCAGGTCCTTCCTGCGGGGCAGTTGCAGCTTTGCTTACTACTGCAGATGCGGCAGCTTCTCCTGCAACTGCCTTTCTATCTGTCTGCGTTAGTGGATTTGGTGAAGCGTATAATGACGGGTGTTTCCGGCTGTTTTCGAGTTCGAGAGTTGTATTGGGTAGAGGCTCTGTCGCTATTACATCTCCATCTGCCGCTGCTGCTGAGGCTTTTGCGGGTGTTGCCGCTTCCCCCAGAGCTTTCCATCCAACGTTTGTCTTCAGTAAGCCAAATTCAGCAGCGGCGGCCGCCGCTTCTGTAGCCCTCATCGAAGCTTCCTCAGCAGCAGCTGCAGCTGCAGCCGCTGCTTCTGCTGCTAGTACTGCTAGGTCGGGAGTTTTGGCTGGCTGTGACCTCTGTGGCTTTCGGCTGGGTGCAACAGTCGTAGGTGCAGCAACGGAAGTGGCTGCTGCTGCTGCACCCACTGCTGCTTCTGCGGCTGCTTCTGCTTCGCACGCCGTCCCGACCACACGCTGGCGCAGTGCCTCAATGGCTGCTTCCCGCAAGGTGGCAGCTTGCTGCAGCTGCCTCTCCAATTTCTGCTGCATTTCCCAAAGGCCAATGTCAAACAGAATCCAATTAACGTGCAGCCACTTGCTGCTGCTGTTCTCTATTCTAAAGGTTATGCGCTGCTCCTTGTCCCCCTGTTGGCATTGCTGCTGCCGTTTCTGCTGAGTCGTTGTGTCTGCTACAGCTGCTGCTGGCTCGGCAACCTGCGGGTCTTTGGCAGCCATTTTGAGGAGCATGAGCTTCGTTTTGGTTCTATAGCTAGTGAAATTTGAGTGCTGCTTCTGCTGTAGCTGCTTCTGTCCCTTCTCTACCATGGAAGGCTGCTGTAGGGCAATCTGGGCAGTTATGAGAGGTGGCATGGAGTCCCGGAAACGAAGACATTGCTGGGGTGAAGGGATCTGCAACAAGGGACCCCTCACTGGGACTTTGAGAGGTATAAGTGTTACAGCTTGGCGTTGCACCAGTTGCTGTTGTTGCTGCAGCTGTTGCGGAGATGGCAACGATGGCTCCAGTGCCAGCCTCAGGGCTGCGTCAAAGTTCGCGGGAAGAGAAGCAAGCATTTCTAGGGCAAGCAATGCAGCTTGTTGCTGCTGCAGCACGCAACTGCTTTCAGGGTGAGGAATTATCACCAAGCCTTCATCGGTAACCCTCAGCAGCTGCTGCCGCCGCTGCCTTGCTGCTGTCATCTGAAGTGCACGTACACCAGCAGCAGTCTTAAACGATGGTCGATCTGCATGAAGCGAGCCCAGAAACGAATGCTGCATCTCAGAAGGAGCAGCAAAAGAGGCTGCTTGAACTAATAGGGCCTCAGCAGACAGATAGTCTGAATCAAGAACTCCACCAGTCCTGCCCTTAGTTCCGCTGGTATTATTGTGGTCCCTGGCGCTGCTGCTACTGCTGCTGTCGCTGCTGCTGTTTGTACAGTAGGTGAAGCATGCGTCTGTTTGAGCAAGCCAAGACGACAGGATTTCCCTGCTGCTGCTGCTTCCCACTTCGTTATAGATTTTGCTGCTACTGCTGCTACAGTCTGGGCACATGAGTGTGCCCACTGGTCTGCCATCCTCACAATATGATGGGTGCCGTATCCGTTGCTGCCGCAGCATCGGTTCCTGCTGCTGCGTTTGCTGCTGCTGGTGAGCACTTGTCAAAGCGTCCAGCCGGATTGTGGTCTTGATGGGCGAATCATTTATAGCCAACAAATAGAGAAAGGAGCTTTCCCCTCCCACAGTTAAGGCTGGAAGCTCCACCTCTGGTGCCCTTTCGCTACTGTGAGGCGCCGAATCCCACTGCTGCTTCAGAACGCCCCAAGTGCCGATGCCGGCAGCCTTAAGTGTTGCAGCGACACCTTTTGGCCTTTGTTGCACTTCATTTTCATCTTCAATGCGAGGTGACGCAACGCTGCTTGCTCTGCTTCTGCTACTAATGCCGGCCCCTAAAAGATCTTGCCCATGCAGACAGACGCCTTGCTCGTGCTGTCGTTCCTCCTCCGTGCCTTTTTGCAAAAGAGCGTTGAGTGCATGCTGGTGTTGGACAGACACTTTCATACCTTCCTGGGGCAACCGCTTCTGCTGCAACAGTGAAGCGGCGGCTTTGAGCTGTTGCTCCGTAAAAAGAGCATACGTAATGGATGCCCCGCTGCACGCAGCCGCAAATGTGACTTGCAGGGGCAGCATCAGGCCAGCACCTTGACAATAGGCCTTCACCACCAAACAAGGGGAGGCAAGGATACCTAAGCAGGAGACATCTAAAGAGACGAAGCTCCGACTCCCCACAATACACTCAGCGGGAGACACAGTTACTAGCAAGCCGCAGGGGCCAAGTGCGGCAGGTGTGGCCGTAGGCGGAACAGTTCTCTCCGCCACTTGTTGCTCTTCCTCCTGCTGTAGCACTAGCTGCTGAGATGCCGTATCTCCCACTTGTGTAGGTGAATTCCAGCAGATCTTGATGGGTATGTCTCCGTCATTGTATACTGTAAGCTGCTGCTTCAGCAGCAGAGGCCGCAGCAGGAACAATGGCGGCAGATTTACAGTGTGACTGCTTAGGCGCAGGCGTGGCAGTGAAATTTTGGCTTTAAGAGAAACAGCAACAGGTTGGCTGTCTTCCAGCGTCTCAACCTGCAAAATGAAACCAGTCTGTACTGCATGCTTGTCAGATAGCTCACCTTAGCCATTGCCTCAACGCCTCAAGGCGTACACAGCAGGTGAGGCTTACTAAAATAAAGGTGTCCAGAACTTTAGGGTGAGACGCCCGAATCGTCAGCAGGAAGATGCCTTCTTCGCCAGGAGGTAGCAGGACATACGACGGATATATCACTAGCTGTCCAGATAGACCAACCACCACCAAGTCTTTCCGCTCCTGCTCCAGCTGTTGTTTGCGCTCCTTGTGCTGTAGTCGCCACGCAGCCAGCTGTTGCTGTAGGGCCAGGTGTTGCTGTTGGACTGCGCAAACATTCTCTGCAACAAAAAGAGTCCGCGGTATTGCAGCCGCCTGACCATTTGCTGCTGACCCGGAATTTACCTCACAGCTTTACAGCTCTTCGCAGGGTTTTCAAGCAGTATGGTCTAAAGTTAAGTGGACACGGAAGCGCATGCTTCGCATGCTTTTTACCACTGACAATCACGCACCTTCAAACTCGCCTTCTGAATCAGAAGAAACCTGCTTAGCATCAGCTGCAGCTGCTGCAGATGCTTCGGCCTCAGCTGCAGCAGCATCTGCTGCGTTCAGTGGGTCACGAAGAAAAGGCTCACAGCAAAGCGAAGACTCGTCTACGCAGAGGCACTTGGTGCAGCAGCGCACCGTTGCAGACGGTTTGCTGGATCGTGCCTCACAGGCATCAGCGCTGCCTGCTGCTGGCGCTCTGGTTCCGGCACTTTTAGCCTCCGTCGTTGCCGTTCCTGCTGCTGCTGCTATGCTCATGATTGTGTCTACAGCTTTTTCAGGCTCCTCACTTGGGGCTCTGATAAGTGAAGAAATGAAATGACAGGGAAAAGCTCCCGGAAGCATATCCTCCGGAGGCCGAAGGTGTTGTGCTGCTGGGGAAGAAACCTCGTCAGCAGTTGCGAAGCGAAGGCGGACAGCGGCAGGGGCTTGAGAAGTGTTGCGAACGAGGAGGGCTCGACTAGTCCGAGTATGAGCGCGCACCTAGCACAACGCGGACATATTCACAGAAACAGACAAGCTGCTCCATTACAGCTCTGCTACCGTACTGGTGCTGCTATTCTTTCACGTGCATCTGCTGCTGCTGCTGCTTAGACTCGCTGTTCCTGGCGAAGCATGAAGCTAGGTCAGTATCAAGTAAAAGGCCACAAGGAGACTGACCATCCCAAAATCAATTTGTGGAGGCCAAAAGTGAGACACTCGAGGGCCAAATACTTCAATACAAAGGGGGAACACCAAACGTAACTGCTCTTCGCAACCGTTCGCTGCAGGGGCTCCTGTTGCATCGGAAAGAGGAGCCAACGTCGGAATATCCGTCTCTTTGGGTGGAAACACGGAAAGAGGAACATCCATGGACATAGTACCGCAGCAAAGCGGCAGCAGCCTCATGACAAGCTTCCCCTTCGCTCCTGGAGAGACAACGTGTTGTTCTTTACTTGCCACGCAGAAGTAGCCAAAAGGCTGAGGGCTCTGCCCAAAGATCTGAAGGAAAACCATCAAAGCCATCTTCAACACTGGTTACGTATCCAGTCTCAAAGGAGCACGAGAGCAAGGTGGGCAGAGGAAGGGGAAAATGAAGGGACAAAGGCAAAAGCTTGCCGCATCTGTTTCTTTCTCAAGTCCTTCGATTTCGTCCTCTTCAACGCGAAGAAGCCACGCAGTTTCCCATTCATTTCCAGTGGAGGCGTTGTCGCTGCTGCTGGTGCAGTTTGTTGTTCTGGTACGGGGGCCACTTAGCCCACTACTGCCGTTATTGTGCTTAGCGCCTCTCCAGCGTACTTTCAGTGCCCGAAAATTAGGGTGTACAGACAGCCAGACGTCAGCGAGCCCCTCATTCTTAAACCTTAAGACTACACTTTGTACTGCGCATGGCCTCATACGTTTAGTGGTAGGAGATTCCAACTTGTCTCCAGCGGTACCGCTGCCTAAGGCCACCACCTTTGGCTGAGTCACTCTGACACGCTGCTGAAGACGCAGCAGCTGCCACTCCTTAGGGCTTTTGTCTCCCGCAGCCTCCAAGCACTCCATATGTATCAGTTTTCCACCCCTTTCAGCGTTATGGCATCTTGAATCCGGCTCTGCAAAGAGGGGTGTCCAGCGCACTTTGAGCTCCGTCGGGTCTTCTTCCCCAGCTCTTCCCTGTTCTTTGCTTTTAACAGTGTCACTCTCTTCGCATTTATCTGCGTTATCTTTTTCAATTTTTTCTTTCACCCCATTCGTGGATGAGAGGCCGTGAGCACTCTCTGGGCACGCAATGGCTTGCGGAGAGAGGAGAGCGCCGGAAGAAACATTTACAATCTGCAGAGAAAAGCGAAAAACAGTTTTGAATAGGTAAGAGAGAGGATATATTTCGTAAACACGATGGGACGTAAGCAAAGACTTAAATCAACGGGGTGCATCAGCAGAGAGATGATACATACCCAAAGAGAAAATTCGAAGGAGAATAACCCACTTCTGCTACTGCGGTTATCTGGCAGCGTGGTCGGCAGCATCCGTGGGTTCACTGCAAAACAAAAGGAGCGGCTTCCTTTTGGGGGAACGACAGCCTCCGATGGCGAAACAGAAAATGCACAGCATAGTTCTGAAATATCATTTGCTGCTGGTGGTGCTGTGGCGGATGCTCTCTGTAGTTTTGCAGCATGACGCCAGAGCACATGTATGGGCAGCTGCCCTTCGTTGCAGAGCACGACAGAACGGAAGATAGGGGGGCCGCCACGCTGCGAGATAGCCGAAAGCAAGTAAATGGTGCGGCATATAAATTTTTTTGGTCAGATATCTGATGACGCGCAAAGCAGTAGACGGCATGCCAAAAACGTTGTACAGAAATTAGAAGTCCGCTACAATGGCCTACCAAAGAACAGCCAAAGTCCATAATGCGAGGTAGTAGGCATCTCACGGCCTGAAACAGCTGGGCTTCGGTGAAACGAACATAATCTTCCATTTTACGGCCCACTGGTGCCAATACTTCTGCTGAAATTTCTCCTGTTGAAGCTGCTGTCTTTACTTCTTCTGCTTTAAACGCACTGTGTGGGTGACCACCGGATTTCGTAGCAACTGATTCTGCTGCCATCAGCCCTGGCAGGAGGCAGAGTTCAGGCATAAAGGAAAAAGGGAGGTGTGAGGGCCACTGAGTGCCACAGAATTCTTTAAGGGTCAGTGCAGCTGCCTCTGCGAACCCCCGGAGTTCAACTGTAGCAAGAATGTTTAGCTCTTCTCCATCAGGAGCGTATTGGGCTGCTGATATGAGTTGCAAAGACGCAGAGAACTGTCCCGGTTTACTTGGAGTAAACCGTAACATAAGCGAAGCCCCTCTGTCCCCCCGAGTCAACAAGAAATCCTCTCTCAACACCGTAAATACTTCTTCACAATCCTCCAGCCACTCAGTGTAAGGCACTTTCGCGGACTCCTTAAGAGTAAGAGGTGCTGCTTCTTGAGGCTGCCTTTTTGTGGATAAAAAGGGGCAACAAGACACAGCTCTCTCTTTGCTTCCGCCTGGAGCATGTGGAGATATCAAAGCCCTTACAGTCCCCTCTCCTCCCTCATTTTGCAGACACAGTCTGAAATTCGCAGACCAAAATCTAGCCTCGAAATGAGGTCCCCTGCTCTTTTAACACTGGAGCAAAACTGTTTAGCAGTGCTCAAGGTTTGTCCCCTGAGTCTGCTTAGCCTTGGCATTCTCAACAGGAAGAATTCAGGAAAGGAAAATCACGAAATATCCTAGGGAACAAGCCTGATTATGAGCGAGACAATCCAGATTCGGCGAGGAGCTTATGCTGAGCTACCTAGCAATCAGGCCCCTGCCAAGGAAACAACGTATGTTTCCCAGTTTAACAAAGCTTTGAATAACGCTATCTCTGCGTGCGATATGCCGTGTTGTGCTATGCAGTAGAAATTCTTACTCCATTGCAACTGACTCTCCCGGGCGCGCGGCGCCAAAGTCTAACACGCGAGGTAAAGAAAACAACGAAGGGGGCTCTTTGCGGGCTAGAAGCTGCACAACATTTTGGCAGGTCCAACAAATGCCCCTAGAAATGGAAGAAGGCAGTATTTGTGCCCGCCGCCGGCGTCGCCGGAAATGATTTCAATCGGTGGAGAAAGCATTGTGATGTGAAAAGTCACAAGTGTTCAATGGAATTTGTTGCTCTCATGTGCTTATTCTTGCTTGTACAAGATTTGAAATGCAGATTCTACAGAGCATACAGGGAATCAATGGGACGGCATCGATCCCAAAATGCTGCATTGCTCATGAATTGCAGCGTTGAAATGCAGAGGGGAACAGTTACCGGTATTGCGAATGCGCCCTTCTCTGTGTGGAGCTCCAGCAGGCCCGTCGCCTCCGGTGCGGAAGGCGTTGGGCAGAAAGAAACCCAAACCTACAAAGCCATCAACCCAGCAAGTGAGAATTCGCCCTTTTGAAATGAGTGCTTGCCTGACGAGGAAAATCAAGCAACGCGCATTAAGAAAGAACAAGTACGCATCCATGGCTAGCACATTTTATTCAGCAAGAGGCCCTGTACTCGAGGCCTTGTAGTGGCTTCATTGCAGATTTGTGTCGCCCACCTCCTTTGTACTTTATACCTGAAAGATTAATTGCGCAAACTGCACCGTGTGCCTACCTGAACGCACATTCCAGTCGCTACAATTCCTGAGACACGTGGGTTTGTTTGCTCTTCGCGGCAGCTGCCAGCAAGTGAATCCAGAAGGACGCCACCTCCCGGGTACTTTGGCAGGGAAATTCGAAACGGACTTTTCGGGTCGATCTCTAATCTCATGCGCCTCCCAACGCTTTCACGATTGCGCAGAGTCACCTTCTTCGTGTAAGTGACTCCTTGAACCACTTTGTCAAATACCTGCACTGACAGTTGCACACTCCTGGCGCGCGTTTCGAGAAGCTCTCGAAACGCGCGCCCAACTAACACAATACTTTCTTGAGGTGCATTGCCGGCAAGCACTCCCTTCACCTTCGTTCACCGCACAGGAACTCACTATGCGTTCCGGAGTGACTGCGAACGGGCATCCGTCGGACGAATTCATTGCTTCAAATCTTGGGTTCTTCAGGCACAGGCGGCCCTTCATAAGCTGATCCTGGCCACCCTTACATTCGTTTTTCTTGCTAAAGAGAGTACTTTCCTGTTGTCGAGTAGCGCATTGAAAAGGAATAGTCCAATTCTATGAATACAAGACTAATCAGCATCCAATAAGGGAATATTTCGTCGTTCCTCTGACCTCACTTAGTACTACACACACTACGCAGACTCTGTAGGCAAATGCCTACGCAAGCATGCATGACAGGGACAAATTGTGTTGTACGGTGCTACTGAATTAACTGGCGGACCTCGGATGCTCTTCTCATTGACGTGTGTGAACTTCGAGGGTGCCCGGTTCTTTTATGACCTATAGCGTCGCAGAAGCAGTAGAGTGAACAAAAGCGATCTCGACGGTCCTTACAAGACGCAACCAGCATTTCCTGGTATCTGCGCAGTATGCTGAATCCTAGGGACGCAATTTAGTCATAGCCAAATAAACTAGAGACGCTCCAGAACACAGCAGAAGTACTGTGTGATAGTTTTGTCTGCCCAAATCATGGATTATAAATGACATCACCCAACGTATTCTCCAGACTCTTTCCTTTGCGCCACTGCGCGTCGTGCTGCCAAGGGAAGCACGATACAGCTTTCTACACTATGCACTGGACAACATTAATCGCAGTAATGGCACTCAGAGGCGCCTTCTTGCTTACGGTCTGCTTCTTTTGTTGGATGATTTGGGCGTTTTGTGGCTCTCTCCAGTCTACAGGTTCTGCCGAGAGCAGTTTTAGCGTCCTCCATGGCATCTTCCTCGTGATGTTTTGGGCCAGTAGCCAACATTTCGTAGAAGCACAGGTAAATTTTTCTACAGCTGATGCTCACTGGAACGAAAGCCAGGATGCTTTTCTAGACTATAAGGGAAAGTGTAACTCTTTGCTAAAATCCCTGAAAACCGTTGTATCCATTGATGAGACAACGCGGCACAGCACTTTGAGGGACTTTCGGCCGTGAACAAGCTGCCTTGTGGAAACCATTGAGAGAGTTCATATGGAACATCATCACCGTGTGACCTCAGCACTGTTAGAAACACATGAAATATGTTCTCCACTGAAGTGGGTTGTTCTCTCTGCTTCCCAGACTAACTGCGCCCATGGAAAAGCACCGAAACAGCATTGATTTCATCTAGGAATGCCCTCTGCTCTGGCCAAACGCGACTGGAGCTGAATGCGCGCGAGATGCTAGGGCTGATCGTGTTCCTGCTCGGAACTGATCATACAAAAAAAGAGAGCGCCTACTCTGGATTTGACTTCGCTAGACTAAAAAGCTGTGGTTTCTCAAGAGACGATGGTGCCTACTTGAATTTCATATTGGCAGTGCAGGAAGCCGCTTGGAGCGACTCTGTCTGGAGATGCGGGAATGCAATGTTACGTCAGATGGGAGACATCGGAAAATTCAGAGCAATCCTACTAGAAACAAAAGAGTCAGGAGTTTTTTAGAGATGGGGATAAATAAACTTTCCCCGCGAGTGACAACTTGGAGGTCACCGACTCGCTTGAGTGTACAGACAGTTGTCCCATAGTGCGCGGTCCATCGTTGCATCCTGTCCACAAGTGTAGTTTTTCCATGCCATTTGGTCAGATTTTGACTTATCCTTGAGATCGCGCCGCGAAAGATCCTCCAGTACAAATTTGCCACACCATTTTCACAATGTTTGTGGGCGGCCCTGAGGATATCCCCATTGAGGGTGACGAGTTCGAGAAGTCTAGGCCAAGAGTCCTCTCCATTGCTGGATACAGTTTTCTCTCGCTGATCGCCCACTTCTTTGTTCAAGATGTAAGAAAACTTCCTCATTTGAGCCGTGAAGCCCCGTAACTGAAACGTTCGTGCTCAGGTCGGCGGAGCGTTGGCCATGGCCATCCTTGGCGGATTGTTGTACTACTATTGCAAGAAACCAACTCATCTCAGCATCACGCTGGTATTAGGCATGAGTAGGCAGATGCGACAATCAACTGAGCTAAGAACCCTCGACATGTACATCGGCTGCAGGCCTCGCGATCCTCTTTATGAGCGGCTTCATTTGGTTCAGTATCTTGCTGTCAACGCACCTTGTAAGTCATACAAAGCAATCTAGACCGAAAATAATACGCTTTACCATCCATCACCTACAGCAACTATGGCTCGCCGACACAGTGACGCAACTAGAGTAAGCCAGCATCCTACACATCCCTCAAAGCAACTGTACTCCCTATTGATTACAGGTTCATTCTGTATCTCCTCGACTTCGGCGCTTCTTCTCTTGCACTTTTCCAGCTTCAATATGTTTTCGACTCTCCAACATACCGTAGGAAAAGTCCACGACGCATTAAATTCATATCAGACTCTCCATGGAAATTACAGGCGGACCTCGGTCTTTCCTTCCTCGCTGGGCTGAATCCGCCGCCCGTGGCGAGGGTTGGAGAGGATGGTCACCCTTCCAGGTAAAGTCACTCTACACTAAATGGCGTGTTCATGCACCATGGACAAAAACGAGTAGGGCGAAGGGCAACGCCTCGGAGGATGGCAGTAAAACAAAAGCCAACTGCGCTCTGGAAAACGATGATCTAACGAGCTGGCATCCACTTATGAACACAAGCCAAGCCATGTTTTCAAGATTTCCTTGCGTGGCGAAGTGTTTCGCAAACAGACATGTAACTTTAATGGTTGTGTGTAACTCATTGAACAACATCTACAGGCACTTGAGTATGGTGCATCGTAGAGTTAAAAGCGTAGGACGTTTGCTGCTGCATCAATGCGGAATACCAGAGCCTCCAGCCATTCCTCCCCCAAATTTGCGCATTAACTTAGAAATAGCGTCTGCGACCTCTGGGTCATCCTTGTACTTTGCCATATTTCCTGGATTCGTCAAAATATCTTGGAACGCTGCCATCATCTGAAAAAAAAACAAACGGCAGCACGGTTCACTAGAAGAACTTTCTTCGTCAGATATCGTCCTAAATCAAACCACTTCCCCTTACCTTTGGATTGGAGAAAACCTGCTGGACATCAGGATCATTCACTGAACCCAGTAATCCCCCTGCAGAAAACAAGACAACTGACATCTCTTCCCTAGTCTCATTTCAAGCCTTCATACGCAAAAGCAGCTCTCAACTAACTCAGCGTACCTAGGCCTCCCATGCCACCTGGCATTCCACCGGGTATGCCGCCTGGCATTCCTCCGGGCATACTACCTGGCATTCCTCCTGGGGCTCCACCAGGATATCCTCCCGGCATTCCGCCCGGAAAGCCTCCAGGCATTCCACCCGGGAATCCTCCAGGAATACCACCTCGAAAATTCCAACAAAATACAATCGCGATAGTTCATGAAGCTCTCCATGTTCGAAGTAATCGGGTGCCTACAGGCCCTGCTCAGTTCTTCGAACTAACTCGATAAATTCAATACTTGCAGCGTTACGTGTTCGAGGCTGAAATTTCTCACTTGCTTCACGTTTTTTCTGTTCCTCGTACGCCTTTTGTGAATTGGCTCGTTGTTCACGTATCCGCTTCTCGCGTTCCTTCCTCTCCTTCTGAGAAATAGAATGGAGGCAGTTGCTCGTGTTTCTTGCATTATTCATCACCGTTAGCTACTAATACTCAACAGACCAGTGATCTCCAGCCTTACCTCTTCTTTCTTCCGTTGAACGGATCTTTCGTGTTCCTCAATTATCTTGTACTTTTGCTCGACAAGCTTTTGGATGTCCCAAATGTTTTCGTCATAGTCAATCTGCGAGTAGGAAACTCACCCCATACTCGCAACCGTAGCTCGCAGCGCGTATCTACCATGAAGTTGATAGCTGCGAAGCGTAAACCGCGAATCGCACCGCACCTTTTGCCCCATCTCTATGTCGCTGTGAGCTTGTTTCCAATTCCCAAGGTACCTGAATAGATGCAGGACATTCGCATAACCCGATCACGAGTCAGTGGCTAGAAACTCTTGGTGGGGCAAGTGCACGTAATACGCACTGCGCCGTGCTATTGCTTGCCTGTTGGAAGTTCCGCGAATTCTGTAAGCTCTTGCATTGTCTGGATTCAGTTTGAGAGCCTCGTCACAATCCCTGATTGCTGCTGCATATCTTTTCTGTTTAAACAGAACTTCAGCTCTGCGCGTGTATAGAAGTGCTGTAGGATTGCCAACAAGCAGTGCCGCTGTATACGATTCGACGGCCTTATTGAGGTCGCCTGCCTGAAAATGCTCAGGCCACAGTGTTTTGCCTCATGCGTCTGCCTGTCCGATTCTGAAGGTGGATTGCAGAATGCCCATTATCACTCTAGGCCGCACGTACTTCAAGTGCCTCTGCGGCTGCCTCCTTTGCTTTGGAAAGCTTTTCGTAATCATCATCTGTAAGCTCCTTTTCTCCCGCAGGTGCTAGGGCTGGGGGTGGTGTCGACTCGGGCGCGACAACCTCCTCATCATTCAGCGATTCCACCTGGAAAGATTCCTCTTCCGACTGAAAAAAGACAGCACACGTACTAAAAGCAATGACAACAACGCATAACATTCTGCAAAAAGGGAGCCCAGAAAGCTGAATAAGCCTGCAGACAGCTGCTAGTTCAGCGAATACACGCAGCCTGACACTTGACGAACTTCTTCCTTTGGTTCCTCTGCCGGAGGATCAGGAATTTTCGCGCCTAGTGACAAGAGATATTCTTTGAAGAAGGAGAGTTCTTGTTTGTGGAGAATGCTAGGATCGTTGCGTGCAAGCGTCACGAACGCCTCCAATTCAGCAACTGCACGAACGTCACAGCCACGCCGATAAGTGATGCCGCTACCACACATATTGTACGAACAACCCCAGTAGATATTGTTCATGAGAGCATCTTAAACAGTTGTTCTTGGCCAATGAGTCTCTCCATTGTGTCGGGCTCTATCCAGATCGCATGTACACGCCATTCGAAAAAGTCCGGCTTCCCGAAGCCATCAAGTGTAAGACAACCGCCAACCGTCCTTCTGTCGGCGCATTTTGCTTACGCTTCTCCTCCCCAAACAATGCCATTGTCTCGAACGAGCAGCGTCCTGGCGGAATGTGAGAAGGCTCGTTGTAGTGGAGCCGATGAGGCACACAGCATGGGAACACTTCCTGCTCTATGCTGCTAAAGCACCAGTTACTCTCTCAAGAAAAAGCACACAATGGATGGCACGAAGTTCCGTCCCCACGGAAGAAAGTGCTGTAGCTGCAAAACGCCTGAAGCGAGGTTGGGGCTTGGCCGCCACTGCAGCATAGCACCATCAAAATGCAGCAGCGTTTTCCCTACGTAGCCGAAAGGTTTTTGCATGTCCTTATAGGCCTGTACGAGGTGTTAGTATTGTCACACCAAATAACAACCCATCCTAGCGCCAGCAGAGACCACCAGCACACACAACCGCGTATTTGGAAGCAGGAAACGCTGCTGTGGTAACATTAAGTGAGCGTGAGAAGCAACAGTTGGAATGTTACGCAAAAATGGAGTTGGGCATATGATAACATCGTGAGACCTGAAGAAAACCGACTTCAGCACAAGGTGTCTCGGAGTGCAGGGTGGGCGTGATGGCTGTCTGCTGTTGGTTGTGTAGTAGGATGTTATGGTACGTTTTTCTGCTTTGAAACAACAAGAAGGTCTGTAGTTGTGCTCCTCTCACGTCTCGAGTTTGGGTTTGTCGTTAATCTCGGACGCACTCACAGCTTAGGGCTCGAGGAGAGCCTTGTACAGATACCACAAGATGTGGTTGGAACACGGCTGCCAGGCGCGTTTTTGGCATATATATTATACACCACGTGCTTATGCCGCAGTGAGAGTTTCACTGTGGCTACCTCCAGTGAGCTGTAGCTAGTCAAGTCTGCCACGCAGCAACGGGAGATGGTCCATCTGTCGCAGGGGCTGCGTTAGATAACAGAGCGCTACAACCGCCTTCAACTAGCAATCACAGTGCCTCGCATATCACCGATAAAAACAGTAGTCGCTTTTTTGATGGCGTTGCTTGTGTAGTGCTCCTCCCCAGTCACGGTAACAGGGTGCAGTTAATGCTGCGCGCGGCACTAGTCTAGCAATTACAAGGGTTTCCACGGTTCTGTTGTGTCTGTATGTGAGGAGGCGAAGTGTAACAAACGTAGTTGACCCAAATCGTATATAGTGGAAAGAGACAAAACACGCAGTGCGGAGCACTGCAAGTTCGAAAGCAGATCAGAGGGGTTCTCAGCTCGTAGGTTTATCGTTAGTAGGCAAAAGGCAGAGACCGTAACAAGCAGTAGCGAAACCAGAGGCAAAATATGCATAGAGACAAAGAAAACGGCCCTCTTTCTGTTCTAATTTTCGCTGGCGAGGAGCGCAAACACCAGTTGTTTTTGATGGGAAGTAAAAGTACCATCCACTCCGTTTTGGAGGTGTTCCTCTTCTTCGCCGCCTTTTCACTAAGTAGGTGAACTTTAGAAATTGGAATATCTGACGCGAAGAAGACTGCTGAAATATCAGCTGCCAGTTACCTCCTGAAGGTGTTTGTAGCAGTGTAAATTGCAATCCTCGCTCGAGCAAAGCTGTATTTGCTAGGGCCAATGATAAACTGATCACCAATTGGTCAATCCCCTGCCTGATCACCTCATGTTTTGGGTGCGGTTGCTGCAGCAGCAGCTGCTGCTGCAGCAGCAACAGCTGCTGCCGCTGCTGTTTGCAGTTCAGTTGCCGTAGTGACTACCCGACAGCCAGTTCCTACCCAAAGCAGAGGGTCAAGCTGCTAAGAACGCACAGGTAACTTTTCGCTCGTCTCTGGCTCTGAGCGTGTTAGCCTGGCGTACACGGTAGCTCCTCGCTAGCATGCTGGAGTTTCATCTTCGTTCAAAGGTGATATGCTTGGGCCTGGAGAAGCTTTCTGTCCCGTGCCTAGACTACTGTGCCAATGAATTTTAGCGCCGTACTTTCACACCTCTTCAAGTTTATCACACGTTGTCTCGCAGCGCATCACCGTGATTAGTTTAGTCCACCCGCCACTCAGTATCATGTCCACAGGACAATCGTGGGCCCTCTTGCACCATACTTGCACACCTCCTCAGGCTTATCACGCGTTGTCTCGCTAGACATTACTATGTTTAGTTCAGTCCACCCGTCACCTTGTTCTACTTTGGTGAAGACCCACATTCATTACACAACACCATAGAGCTTGCATTGCCAGTTGAGGGTTGTTGTGTGATTCCAGATGGATCCATATCGAACAAATTTCGGCTCGGCTTGCTTACTAGTAATGCTTGATGCGAACTTATTAGGGAGGCCTTCGCTTATTGTCTCTTGTATTGAAAATTAATGTGTGACTCCACGCTTTTGGAGTAAATAGCGTCAGCAAGTAAAAAACAACGAGAGAATGCAAAGCAAGTGAAGCTGAGCAGTACTCACTGAACACCTCAGCGGACACCTGCCTGCGCCTATGGGACAGGCTGCTGGTGATGGTGGTGGTGCTGCTGCCCTGCCTGCCGGCTCTGCTGGGTCGCTCGCTTCTCCCTGGCAGCCTGTAGTAAGCGTTGTAGTCTGTGAGCATGCCTTCGCGCTGCATTGATTTGCTCTACTATGGGAGCACTCAGAGCCTTCGTCGCCGCCCCTGTGAAGCCTCCTGAGATGTCCTGTAGAGATGTAAGACAAAATCGATTTGAACAGATATACTCTGTTGCAGGAGGCAAAAACGGTGAAAACCATGCAGCCACTAAACGCTGCGCTCCACTCGACCGTACCCTACTTGTTTGCATTTATTCGCCTATCTGTTTTGTACAGGTGCTCCTATCTTTTGTTCTCTGTTTGTTTGTTTTCCTGTTTTTCTCTGTCAGTCACCAACTGCAGTCATAGCTGCTTCCCTAAGAAACAGGGCCTGCATGTGTGCTCTGCCCGTTAAGTCTCACATGCAAATGCCCCAAACGTTACATTCTCAATGTTGCGAAGGCACCCTTGTTGCGGAAGAGAGCTTACCAACGCACGAAACATTAAAGTAGCAAACAAACGCAATGCACTTGAAATACTCCTCAGCAAGAAGCCAAGAGACAACGATCAACAGTCACAGGCAGCAGCCAACTCTCCAGTTCGCTCGATCTGCACATGCCCTCGGGGGAAAAACGCGCTGCTCACAGGGGAGCCATTCCCTCAGCTCACTTGGGAATTCTCAAGCTCGGCTTTAATGGAATCCAGGGCCTGTATGAGTCGTATCCGTTTCTTGTCCTATAAATAACAAGCGACAAAGATGAGGTACATTCGAATGATACCGGGTTACGACGAGGAGATAAGGCCTCTCAATTCCGAATCTGCCCTACGTGGCCAGTTATTAACAAGCCATAGCTGCGCCATCGCCAGTGAAGCAGCTTCTGCCAAAGCAACAAAAGGTAAGGCAGAGCTGGGGTTGTTTCGATGTGTAGAGTCACCTCAGGCAAAGTTGTGTTGTAAAAGTGACGCAGCAACTCGCCTACGCGCGCCTGCTGAGCTCGCACAGCGTTGACTGTCGCAGCCTCGTAGTCAACTGAGCCAACATACCCCAAAATCAATGCAAGCGCATGCACAAAAACAAGCAAAGACAAACCGGCAAAAGCATACACAAAAGCCACTGAAAAGAACAAAATAAGCAAAGCAAACTGAAGAGCCAATCAAATAAAGGGAGGTATAGACTGAGTGCACGGTGGGCGCTCTTAAAGAGCTATCAACACACGCACAGCCACCAGCAGCAAGCCAAGTGAAGGTCATGGAAACATTCACGCGATGCATATTGCCTGCGTATCTGCAGCAGCACAGCTATACGCCTCACACTCGCACCAACGGCGGCACAGTCAGCAAATGAGCAAATGAGCCCAAACTTCTATCATATTTGCTCTAAGACGCTGTAATGTGCTGCCGAATGGATCATCTGAGGAAGTATATCGCAAAATGCACTGCTCAGTTCACTGGCTACTACGTTTGTTCCTTCCAAAAGCCAGCGAGTGTGGTGCTGCAACCCTATAAGGTAACAGAGGAGTCACATGAACAAAGGCACGCGGGTGAAGAGCGTTGCTGCCTTACGAGTGGCCACCTGCGCCGCTTTATCCTTTTGACATAATTTGGTATTGAAGACGAACATGTAGCGGCCAGTCTCGTATACCGCGGCCACCTCTTCAGCCTGCAAACAGGAGCAGTGTCCATTCCATGGTATTTCAGCCAAGCGCCAGGAAGGTGAAGTACACCTCGGCCTGACTGTGAGCATCAGCCAGGCCTGCTCCTTGATGACGTCTGCTGCCTTTTGAGGACCAAAGCTCTAGACAGTCTCTTGATATGTTCCAGTAAAGGCAAGAGAGCAGCCATTAGACCCGCGCCGAAGGCAAGAGTCAACTACCCGCACAGGCTCGTCTCTGTTGCTCGCCTACCGTTTGCCGTGCTCCTTTGTTTCGATCTTTCGCCTTTTCTCGTTGCATCCAAAGCCACGCTTCAGCGGCTGCCACCTCCTGTGCCACTTGCAGACATCTGGTTCCCTTCTCTATTGCTGCGCCTTCTGCAGCCCTATCACTTTTGGCTAAGCTGTGAAGTGGTATTCCAGCTGTGGTCGGAGGCCTTGCTGAAGTTTCAAAAGAACGCGAAGGAGAACTCCGCCACACTCGAGCCCCTGCAGCGTACAACTGCCGCCTGCTGACCTCAAGAGTTTGATGCTTGGCGGGCACAGCATCCTGCAGGGGCAGCGGACTCCACAGTTAGGTGGTACTCGTGTAAGACTTTGGACTCTGGGCAAAACGCCATTGCACAGATAGTTTGGGTCTTGAGTCTCAAGGTAAGAACACGGCACTCAACTTACTTCCAGCTCCTCGAGCCGCAAAGACGCCAATAGCGGCGCCTCCTCTTCCAATACTCCGCAGCCAACTGAATCGGCAAATAATAGCAGTAATATGTACCAGCAGGTCTGTATTGATCTCAAACAGCGCACGTCTGGTACCTTAAGGCTGACCAACAGCAGTGGCTTACTGGTGGCCGCATCCTTAGGATCAGCTGCTGGAACTCCTGTACCAGTGGTGACACCACGCTGCCTCCTCAGGAGTTCGTCTTGTTGTACCAGCAGCTGCAGTTTCTCCTGATAACCTGCCTTATCGCCGGTGACAGCCGCAGCTGCTGCCGGCTGCAGAAGCTGCTGCAGCAAGAGCCGTTGCGAGTGTTTGTTGAAGCGCCCAACGAGGCTGCCACTGCCAACAGCAGCAACGGCAGATGCCGGAGCAGAAGCTCCTCCCATAGGTATGGGCTTCTCGGCGAGATCACCAGCTAAGGACGAGAGACCGTCAGGCAGTCCAAAGCCCCTGACCCTCAAGTCCGCGTCAGACAGGAGAGTCCGATCAACTCCAGGAAGGCTTAGGGCATCCCGCGATGAGACAAGCTGAACCCAACACATGCGTACACTGGACACGCATTCATTTGTTATGCCATTCGCGCATTCATAAACTATAATGAGAGCAATATACATAAGAATATGAAATATAATAAATAATTCTTTATACAAATCGACATTTGGATCCGCACAAACAAGCATTCTTTTGTGTAGAACCACACCAGAATCAAGATATGGAAGCTCACGCAAACATCCTGCATGGGCAAACAGGCGCAAATGCGTCCTTCAGGCCTGTTTGCAGCTACAAAAAATTTGTTTTAAACTGCGTCTATAGGCTTTTCTTTGCCAGTCCTTGGACTGGTCCGGGGGCGAAACAGCCGAATAGCACACTGATGTCCGTCACCCCAAAAACATCGGCGAGCGCAAAAGCAGCACGCCCTCCGCAGCGAAGCAATAGCAGTAACGAAAGCCAAAACGACACAAGCAATAGCACCGGAAGTAGCACAATACTAGAGAAAGCACCAAAGCATCAAAAACAGCAGCAGCCGCACTGCTTTATTAGCAGTACACTGTGGCACAAAATATGTATCAACCGCAGTGGCTGCAGCACCGTTTCTTTCAGAAATGACGCAATTAGAGCAGAGGCTTCTTCGTCGTCCATTTCTTTTTGACGCTCTGGCAAACCAATGCCAGACTGGAAATAGCGGGACCGAAACACGCGTCCCCAAAAACGTTCCGCTGTCATACGGCCTGTGCAGCAGCAGCGACAAACAGTTATTTCATACTTCATGAGATACAAAGAAATACTCAACGTGCTTGCAGGAGTGGCCAACGTTTCCGTTCCAGCTGATGAAGCAACGAGGGGGTGTAAGCTGACTGCACACCCAGCGCCAATGGAAGACACATCAGATGCAGCAGCAGCAGCAGCAGCATACCCGTGCTGACTAGTGCCTCGTAAGCCAACCTTATGGTTGTGTCCTCCTCAAGTATTTGTTTGAGCATTTGTTCGCTACAGTCTACCACCAACTCCGCCGACGCGCCTCCCCCTTGGCCCGCTTGCTGGCCCTCTAGATGGTAGTGAGGGGGCCGAGACAAAAACGAAGCAGATACCCCCTCAGCTGCAGCCGCAACAGAACGAGGAGCAAAGCGCACCAGCAATACTTCCTCCCCCACTAAACCAGCCACAGCGCTGTGGTCACGCACCCCACAACAGCTGATGGGCCACAAGCCGTAGGACTTTTGGCTTAGGATTCGGCCTTGAAGGTTTACGCTTCGTGGCTCACGAGCAGGCTGCGGTTTCAGCGCTTGCAGATGCTGTTCATGCAGCTTCCAGAATTCACTCGGTGAGAGCCCCTTCTGGCTGTTGCCTGAAGGAAGCCCCTCGGGAGGCCCCACAAGCGTCTGGTACAGTTCTCGCATTTCCGGATCCTGCTGCAGCAGCTGCTGCTGAAGTTGCTGCAGCTGCTCGGCCTCTTGCTGCCGCTGCTTCTGCAGGAGCTTTTCCAAGTTTGGAGGCTCGATTGCAGAAGCCACTGGGGCTGAAGTCGCTGACGCCATAGAGGCTGATGCTGCACTGCACCGAAACCAGAACCAGCAGCCTCCGAATTGGTAACAGCACATGCAGTAAGAACACCAACACTAGAAACACAAATAAGTGTTGGCGCACAGCATCTGGACAGTTAGGCGCTCCAAGCCAGTGCATGTGAGAGCTTCAGGCCCGTGCCTCATCAAACATACCTAGGACGGCTTCCAGCTGCTGCTGCTGCATTCACTGTTCCTTTATCACGAGCCGAACTCTGCTGAGCGCCACCCAATGAGTGCTTGGCAGCAGCAGCTTCCTTCCGTGCTGGCGCCCGTCCGTCAGTCATGTCTTCTGGAATCCGTTGCTGATCGTCCTGCTCTGCCTCCTGCTGTTTTTTCTCTTGTAAACGCTGTTTTAACAGCTCTTGCTGCTGCAGGAGCGCCGGCGCAACCCGCAGCACAGCGTTTGGGGGCAGCTGCAGCAGCTGCAGCAGCAATGGAACTTCCAACGGGCACGCCTGCAACAAAATCAATAACAATGGCAAAGGCAGCAGCACTTGGCAGCGACGCATTGCTCCCATCCAAACGTTTCGACACAGTCTGGTAGCACCAGGAGCCCCCGCATCAGCCCAACATAAGTGCTACAAGCGCAAGCAACAGGGGGATCAACAGTGGCAGCGGCAACGAATATTCCGCCAGCAGCAGCCCCTGCAGGACCAGAACCTGCAGCAACAAGACTTGTAGCAGCAGTGCGAGAGCAGCAGCAGTTGCAACGTCCGCGTCTTACCAGGTTACTGCTGGACTGAACTGTTCGCGCAGCAGAGGCGAGCGTCTGGAGGGAACGGCAGCAAAGATCCATCTTGTCCCTCACTCCCATGAAGTCAACGACGACAGATTGCGCTAACGAAACACCATCTGCATTTATTGCAACTGTTGCTGTTGGGGCTGCCGCTGCTGCTGCCGTAGGAGCCACGTATGAAATGCGGGCCTGCGGATGCATGTCATACAGGAGCTCACTAAAAGCTTACTGCCGCTACGGCTATCAAAGCAACGCTATGCACAGACGGAAAAAAACTGTTGGAAAAAGCGTTGGCCAGAGCAGCTGAAACGGCAGCAGCAACAACAAGAGCAAGACCTTTGCAGCTTTCTTGGATCGCTCTGTTGAGGTCCAACAGACGAGAGGGAACTGCAGCAAAACCTCCCAGAAAACTTTGTTACCACTGCCGTCCTTCTCTTCGCCTCCGTTGCTGCAGCTGCTGTTGCTGCTGCTCTTCTTTGAAGCAAAAAGGAATCGCTTAGCAGTCAGCACTACGACCCCCTGATTGCCTAGCACAGTGACTGGCTCAAATCGCCAACAGCAGGCCTCTTGCTGTGGAGGCCTCTGCAGCTCCTGGCACTGACTCTGAGGCTCTGCCATTGTTGGAAACAATCAGCATGCCTCAGCAGTAGTGCCCTCGCTGCTGCTGCCAAGCTGTGGCAGTTGTTCCGCTGACTGCTGCACCTGTGAGCAGCGTGTTCATGAAGGGGAAATAAAAAATGCTGCACCTGTATCCTACTGGAGATGACGTTAGCGGTGTTGCAGTCGATGGCCGCTCTGGTGGTGTCGATGTTGCTGCGGGTGTTCGTTGAGCTCTTGCCAGTGGTGTTGTGATTTTTGCTGCTCCTTGACCCAAGTTTAGTAGTACTCAGCTGCAGAGGTTCCTATGGTAGGGTATAGCTAGTAGAAACACAAGACGTGGTTTCGAGCCGCCACTACAGCTGCTACTGCCGGAAGCCTCATGACCTAAATCATTTCTATACACAAGCTCCTGCTGAAAGCCGCCAATAGATTGTGTCGCCGTTTGGGTCTGCTGCTGCTATTGGTGATGCTGCTATGGTTTTCCAGCACACGGCAGTACGGGTACTTTAGAAGACCGTGGGGCCCACTGGGGCCCCCGTGGCTGCTGCTCCAACTGTAAGTATGCAACCAAGTTGTCCCTTTACCGCTTTTAAAAGTTGTTCCGCACTATTTAATACATGAATCAGCCAACAAAAATGTTAGAAGAGCTCTCATAAGCGCATGATGTGAGCACAGCGCAGCCGAGCTGTATAGGGAGCCACGGGGTGCCGATTTTCCTCCCAGTTATCTGTATGCATCAATGCACAAGTGTAGAGGAGTCTTCCAGATAGGTTCAAAAGGCTCTAAGGAAAAACAGCAGCACTGTCAACAGCGGCTTCCGTGGTCTCCGCTGGAGCTGCGGCAATGGCGGCTCACCAAGGAGCAGCAACAGAGGGAGCGCCAGCATCCACACAAGCTTCTGCAGCGACCATTTTCTTTTCGCTTGCCCGCAGGAGCCTGTGGTATCACAGTGGCAACGACTGTTGTCCGGCCACACTATGACGCGAAGTGCTCCGCAGTTCCCAAAGCAGTATGATGGACACCCAAGGGGAAAATAAGAGCAGTACCAACGGCAGCATTCGCGGTGTGATCGGTAGCAGTAGGGACGTTGTTTGCCTGTTTCTGGCGGAGAAGTTTCCTACCCCTTACATTGTTCTCTCCCCGTGTTGCTGCTCCTGCTGCTGTTCGCATGGCTTCGGCAGGTCCCCCTCCACGGTTTTTTACATGCGCTCTCTCCTTTCACCAGACCAAGCGGCAGAAGCAGCATCAACAGCAGCAGTAGCACCAGCATAAGGTGCTGCTGCTATTGCAGAAATGCAGGATATTTGCGTGCCTGTGGCTCCACGCTGCGTCAGTATTGTGAGGGGTCCACAGGCCTTTTACTCGGCTGTCCTGGCCTTAGTTGGCTTGGCTCGCCGTCGACTGCTACTCTCGGCTCTTTATATTGGAACAGGACACAAGGAACGATTCATGCTACAGTTGCTGCAGCAACGAATACAGCAGCAGCAGCTGTCGCAGCAGAAGCTGGAGGTAAGGCTGTTGCTTGACTTCCTGCGTACTACGAGGCCAGACCCGGCAGGAGATTGCCCAGCGTCTCTGCTTCAGCCATTGCTGTCTGAATACCCCGTAGGGTCTTTGAACAGCACATGCCAAGTCTCCCTCTTCTGCAACCCCCTAACATGCAGCAACAGCAGCAGTACCAACAGCCTCAGCAGGCTGCAGGCATTGCTGCGGAAATTTCTTTTTAGGGCTTTGGGTCATAGAGCACGTGAGGCATTGGGTACACAGCACATGAAGTGTTTAGTGAGCGATGACCTGATTTTGCTAACGGGGGCCAATCTGAGCGATGAATACTTCGGGAAGAGAATGGACAGATGTTTTGTCCTGAGGTCTAGGGCCTTGGCAGATGCAGCGGACAGCCTAATTGCTGCTGCAGAGGCGCACTCCTTCAAGCTTTTGCCGTCGAAACAGTACAGCCAGCAATGGCACCGACAGCATGAGCCTACTCAAGGAAGAATTGTACAAATGGGGAAAGCCGTCTGTTGGTGGCCGCCAACGAACCCTTCAGAGCCACCGCAAACGAATCCCGAAATGTTCTGCAGCAGCCTGGCGAACTCACTTGCAGCAGCCCTCACAAGCACAAACGGCAGTGCCAGCACCAGAAACAACAGTTGCAGCAGCAGCAAAAGCCTGGAGAATGTAAATGGCAGTAACAACTTCCGCAACAACGATGAAAGCAACAGCAAGGGGTGCAGCAGTAACTACATTGGATACAGCAGGCTCAACAGTAATACCGGTATCCTGGATCATGAGATGTGCTTGGTGTCTCTGACGGTGCAGGCCGGCTTTGTGCGCCCACCTCTCAGAGGCCAAGAATGGATGCTTGAGAGAATTTATGGCATCGCCGCAAACTCGCTTGCTGCTCTGGGTGGTTCAGAGGCACCAACAGCGGCAGACGGCGAATATGTCTCAGCACCTGGAGGTCTTCAAGTGGCCCTTGCTTCCCCTTACTTGAACTTCCCAGTTGCCTTCTTGCGTAGGCTGCAACAGCTGCTGCAGCAGATGCGTCTTTCCTCTTCCTGTGCAGTCCCAGCTCGTGGCAGCTACAACAACAGCACCGACAGAAGTGCGTGCAGCAACGAGTCTCGTCTTGTGGTTGTAACGGCCTCGCCGCAGGCTAATAGTTTCTTTAACTCGCGTGGCATTTCTTACTGGATACCGCCAGCCTACGCAGTTGCTGCCTATGAAACTGCTGTGGCTCTGGAGGACTCTATCCAAGCATCGGGAGCAACGGATCCGAATGCTTTTTCAGATGTGAAAATGCAGCATGGCCCGGACGACAATCTGCTGCTTCTCGAGTTCGCGCGGCCAGGGTGGACATATCACGCAAAGGGCATTTGGATCTCACCAACTACCTCAGCAGCTGCCAACAAGAGCACCACCGGGACAAAGGGGAACGGTAGCAATGGGCCAGCAGGCGGAACGTGCCTAGGCCTAGGCACCACTCGCGCGTTGCTGCAGAGCACTCTCAGCGGCCCTCCTGCCAGCCTTAACAAAAGCAGCAACTGCGACAAGGGTTGGGCTGCAGTGTGTTTGCTGGGCAGCTCGAACTTGAGCGTGCGCTCGAGTGAACGTGACTTGGAGCTGCTGTGCATGCTCAGGACACGCGACAAGCAGCTGCAGAGGCTGCAACAGCAGGAGCTTACTCAGCTGCTATTGCCTTTCTGTCATCCCCTAGACAGGGCAAAACTCATCAAGAGATTTCCTCCGTGGCTGCACTTCGCTGTTCAGCGCCTCGGGCTCAATTCTTTTCTGTGACTGCTGCTCCGGCTCAGTTGATTCAGTCTCCTTGGCGGCTCCCTTGTTGCTGTTAGTGTGGGCGCTTTTTTTTGCAAGGTCCAACGGCCGCTGCTACAAGTGTTGCCGATGGTGCTGCGTGAGCAGCACCTGCAGCTTCACTATGTTGCAGATGCGGCTACAGTTTCTGTTGCGGCTGCCGTTATTTTCGGTGCTGCGTCCGCGCCTGCCACTGCTGTCCCGTATCTGCTTTTGTTCTGGCTACTACTGCTCCCCTTTTCATGTGATGCTGTAGCTGCCTGTAGCCTTTGTAACTGTACGGCTAAAAGTCGTGAACCGTTGGAGTTGAACGCGTCATCAACGTGAAATAGAGTAGTACAAACGGACAAGCAGAGAGCGACAGTTCAGAAGCAGAAAGAACTGAGAGGGGAAGAGATCAAGTTGACAGAAACGCGGGAACAGTGATACGGACGTACCCATCCTACAGGGGCAGAGACAAAACGAAAGTTTAGTCTTTCGTCGTGCTCAAAAAGTCACTTTTGGCGGCTTTTGCGAGACTGTGATGATGGGGACAGCTGAAGTTGCCGCTGTTCTTGCTTCAAAGGTTCTGAGTCGGTCCTCGAGTAATTTGATAAACTGCTTGCTGAAGCCTTTGGCACACTTCTCTTTGTGCACCTAGCTGCTGGTGTTGCTTGTGCCACTGCCGGGCTGCTCCGGCGGCTGTCTGCAGGTGAAGTGCTGCTACTGCTGATGCTGCTGTTTCCGCTACCGCTGCTTTCTGTTGAAGGGGAGCTGCTGAGGCATCGACGCTGGCCCTGCAAAGCCTTAAGCCTCTCGGGCTGCACCAGACGCACCAATGGACAAATATATAAGGATATATCTATATGCGTATTTACACTGTGTATATCGATACACATATATGAAGATCGCGTGCATTTGTACACACTTTGCACACGACTGTGCGTGGTGCATTTGTATTGTAGTGTATGTGCAATTGTATCGGCACACGTATTATCGATAAATTTAGGAAGAATGCAGTTGCTGTTTCTCACTGGCACGACTTCTCTCATGAAAACGTCCGGGTGCTGAGGGTCCTCCAGCTTAGCGAAATTCACAACGCGGCATGCGCGCACAGGATTGCGACGCAGGGGCTGCGCGTAGGGCTTTTGCTGCTGTTGCCGCTGGGGCAAACGGCAATTTTGCTTATCCTGCGGCTGGCACTTCGTGGCGATCATATGGCTGGGGTTGAACTGCGCTGCAGCGGCATCGCTTACATCGAACGTATGAGCAGAAGGAGAAACAGCAGCACTCAGAGCAATAGCCGGAGCGTTGGGATCAGAAGGAACTGTAGCATCAAGGCGGTCCTCGTCGGAGTCGGTGCTGCTGCTGGATGTTGGCGGCAGATAGGACGGGTCCGCTACCTCTCCCTCGTCTTCATTGTTTTTCCTTGATTGCTCACGTAGACCCTCAGGAAGTACAGTGCAGCGTCCTTTCTGCTGCCAAATAAATCTGCGGCTGGAACTGCTGCTCTCACGTTTCAAGGGTGAGCTGGCAGATCGGGCAGTAGGGAAGAACGATCCCTCTGCCTCCCTGGTGCTTCTACTGTTGTCACTACCGGCCTTGCTACTTGCTGGGGGGTGCGCAGTCGCTCTCACAAAGCTCCAGTAGTTCAGCGTAGAGGCCAGCCGCCTCCAAGCTGCTGCCGTTGCCCATGAAGCGACGGACACTGCACCGGTGAAGGCCGCTGCAAGGACAGGAGCTATCAGCCGAGCTGTCCAGAGTAGCGAGCGGCGTGCCAAGCTCTGCCGCGGCTGCCGCAGTTGCTGCTGCTGCTGGTGTTGCTGCAGCAATTGCCTCTCGTGTCTTTCTTGCAGCTGAATCCTCTGCATTTCTTCATCTTTGGATGTAACACGCTGAAGCAGCTGTTGCAGCAGCTGCTGCACCTCTTGCATTCTTGGGTCGCCTGCTGCTTGCACTTCATGCAGCTCCTCGCGGACCCAACACACTTGCTGCTGCAGTTGCTGCAGCTGCTGCTGCATTTGCTGCTCTGGGCTGGTGTAGTGTAAAAAGCAATGCAGCCACACCCAGCAACATGTAACCAAGCAAGTCCAGCGCACGAAAGACACCCCATAAGCAGCAGCAGCAGCAGCAAGAGCCGTAGCAACGAAAACACCTGCGTCGCTGGCGACTTCCTTCAAGAAGTTCAGCGTGCCACTGCTACCTTCCTCCGTTGCTCCAGGAGATCGTGGCTTGTACTGCGGCTTCGTCAATTGGCTGAGGAGAGGAGATATGCCCCCGTGGTGCAGTGCCATCTCAGCAGCAGCAGCGGCCGACAGGATGCCGAGCACCCCCAGCCGCGCACCAGAAACCCTGCGATTAGAAGTGAGGAGAAGAGCGGCAGCAGCAGCAACAAGATAAAGAGCAACTGTTTCAGTACCTCCAAGCCACTCACCCACAGCCTTGTGAAAGGCCTTCAGCTGCTCCAGCACCGCGAAGGAATCCTCTAACCCTTGCTGCAACTGCTGCAGGAGTTGCTGCATATAGTTTCCTCCTTGCAGCTGCTGCAGTTGTAGTTGTTCTTGCAGCTTCCCCATATGTTCCAGATGCTGCAGCTGTTGCTGCATGCTAGCAGTGGCTGCGGCGGAGGCAGCAGAGAGACGTACAGTAGCCTCTTCAGTCTTCCGCTGTCTCTCTGCACTGTGTAGAAAGAAGCAGATATTGTCTGCGGAAATCAGCAACAGCGGCGGCAACAAAAACGAAAGTGACGGAAGCAGCAGCAACGGCAGTAGTGGCGACCACAACAGCAGCAGCAGATCAAGGAACAACGGGGACAAAGCCTGGGTCCCCACCAGGCGCCCCCGAAGCACTGATGCATAGTTGAACTTTTCATCGCACGAACTTCACAGAATCAGCCATCCCAGCACCACCAAAAGGCGAAGCAAGCACCGGCGCTCACGGAAGCAACTGCGGCAGGAACTGACCAATGTGATTTATTTGCTCCCTCACAAGAGCAAAAGTTCCGAAATCCATTTTGCTATGCTGCTGACAAGCAGCAGTCTGCCGGCGAGTCAGTGCAATGCACCGCCGGTAAAGTTGCTGCTGCTGTTGCTGCAGCTGGCGCAGTTGCACCAGAGGCGAGACTGCTTCTGCATGCATCAAGTCCATTGTCTTGGCAGCTTTGCCTGGATATCTTGTTGATTCACTCTCGAGCTCCTCTGTGGAATCATCGAGGCCTTCGTCTTGATCATGATTCTGCTGTTGCTGCTTAGCGTATGCCTCGCTCCAGTCTCCTTCCAGATTCTGCTGCATCTGCTGAAATTGCAACAGTTGCTGCGCCTGCTGCACTTGCTGCAGCACGCTGTTGAGCTTGACGCATGGATGGCTAACTGCAGCATCTACTGCAGCAGCACCTTTAGCGGTGCCAGCTTGTCCGTGCAGACCTGTGGAAAATCGAGGATGCCAAAAAAAGGCAGCAGAACAAGGGAATGAGGGGAATCGAGACAAGACCGCGCCTGTTTATTACATGGCGCCTGCTCTTTCCCGTGAGATGCAGGCATTACCAAGAAATATGCGAAGGGATAACGTAAACAGCATCTCAGACTCAGACAGCCATGAGATAAGAATGGCAACACGTGCGACACACCTATCCAGTCCAAAGGAACTTCATGTGGGAAGAGATAACAGCCCTCAGCAGGCCCCGGGAAGGGGCGACCGCTTCGGGCATAAATACACCTCATCCTAGTCAAGGCAATCAGTTCTCTGAAGGCTTCTCCCCTGCTGCTACATGCATCTTCATGTGTCTGTTGCTGCAGCAAGAGAAGCTGCTCGCTGACTTGCTGCCAGCAACTGCTGGCAGCACCTTCCTCTGATGACTCTTTCAACAACTGACTGTACGCAGCAGCACCGAGACGGATTGCTTCTTCGCCATCTTCTGCATCGAAAGCTGCTGTTCTTGCCCCCAATGCTGCTGCCACAGTTGGTGCAGCTGCTTTTCTCAGGTCCAAAGATAGGGCTGCAGCTGCCAGTAGCAGCTGCGACGGCAGCAGCAGCTGCAACAGTAGCAGTGGCGGCAGCGACAGCAGGTAGTGCTGCATTGCTCATCCTATCCGCATCAGGAATCATTTCAAAGATTTGTATTTCATTATCATTCTTATATCGGTCACTGAGGACCTGAAATGTTGCTTCCCCTGAATCCTTGCGCTTCTTTTCCGGCGTGTGAAGTGCTGAGGAAAGGGCCACCTGAGCGCCGCCGCCCCACTGTGAAACAATATTGAGGCTCGTGCATGAGTATCCGTATTTCTGAAGCTGTGTGGCGTTTTATTTTTGTTTTTATCCTTTTCTCACTGCGGTTGCCTTCAATGCACGCTTTCTTTTTCCGAGTGAAGGTCACTGGGGCTCGGCAGCCCCGGAGCCATGCCAGATAGAGAGCGCATGTGTGAATTACCCACAACTAACGCCCAGACAACACAAAAAAGTGCTGAAAAGTGGATTAAATTTTTAGTCATGAGAAAGAGTAGTTTTCCATTTTGTCGCTCAGCTTCTCGCTTTCTTGTGCACCTACAGTTTCATTGTTGACAGACCAGACCAATGGTGACGCTACCGGTCTTCGTGGGACCTCAAACAAATGGGAAAAATAAGTGAATTTTCTGTTGGAATTGCAGACCTAACTTATCATATAAATTTTATGTTTAACTCCGTCTTCACGTAATTAGCATCGCACTGAACTTCCCTAGGTCCTCTGATTGTTCAACACAAATCGGCGTGCAGGCTCAAAACGTTAGCACCAGAAGGTAATTGAAGCATGTAAGTCCCCAAACAGAGCACGGAGAATAACTCATTTCATTGTTTTTAAACCATGTGTGCGGCGGAACCCATACAATTCTGGCGTGTATCTCAGTGCCGGTGATACCTTGCCTGTTTCTCCCCCTCTCCTCTCCATCAATTGAAATTGTTTAATGAGGAAAAGGCACTGCATGGTGCTTGTAACCGTAAAACTGAATGGGACTCTTGATTATTGCTGGTTTCTTACCGTTCCACAAATTCCTGCTCTGCTTTCATGCCGCTTTTGATGTTCTCTCTGTCTCCGCCACCTACGCCGACACCTTCTCGTTGGAAGAACCATGGATTCCTCTCCATTGTGGACAGCGACTCCTGACCAATCAAGAAATGGCCTCTGTGGAGCCACCCCCACCCATAGATGCAGTTGGTGGGACAGCGCAACATGGCGCAGAGAAGTGCGCCATCCTGCACCGTTTCCTACCCCGTTTTCCCTCTTCAGGCAGGGGACAATTTACCGGTACAGCGGCAGAATAAAGCGCAAAACATAAGCGAAAAAGGGGAACCCGTGGTCCCAACCGGTCTCGAACCGGCGACCTTTCGGTTATTAGCCGAATGCTCTAACCAACTGAGCTATAGGACCTGAAGCGGCTGCTTTTGCTTCTCCCCAACTTTTGATACATACATGCAATTTCATTTCGTCTCAATCGCTCAATTGCTGCACAAGCGTGCCCTGCTAAGTGCCGCATGCAAGCATGCTTCCATGTGCGCATGTACGCGTGTATGGTTCTACGGAGGCTGCTGTGGACACGCATGCATGCATCTACGCCAGTACGTATCCGTGCACACATGTCCCTCTCGGAAAGAATGTGCACGTTTTAGTTCACGCACAAATTACTGCCAGGCAAACGATAACACAGCAAAAGGAGAAACACACTCTCCCGCTCTCACTGGGGAAATGAGTGCGATCCTGAACAAACAAACTGCGGCATCGGCACTGCGGCTGACGGACGCCGGCCACAGAGAAAGCTATAGCTGGCCAGACTGTCGAAGCACTCGTCGAAGTGAGCCCTCGCCTAGCCAAAAACAGGCAGCGGAAAGCCATTTCGGGGCAGTGGACAGCTAAGCGGAACTCACTGCATTCCCGAACTGGGCTACACCTATGCACTGTCTGTACTGCTTACGTCAATTGCATCCCAACTACGCATGATTGTTGCATGCTGCAGTTTCTTCCCAGTCAGAGTTTGTATGCTACACATGTCTCGACGAGCAGGAGGACCCTGTCCTCTTCATTGCACGTTTCCCTTATGCCCATAGACTCAACTATGCAAGTACGTCGTAAACATGAGCAGGCTAATGGTCAAAAGCTTCGGTCAAAAGCATTTTCTGTACACTTGTCCCTGCTCCGACCTTCAGCCACTGATGAGGCGTCTGTGACTGCCTCCTCCTGCAGCTGCATCAGTTGTGTCTCAATATTTCATGCTTGAGCATCACTGTGGCCTGATTGTCTACCCAACAAAGTATTCCAGTATCAGTAGCTTCCTTGCAACAAGAAACGCCGATCCGCATCTATCTGGCAAAAACCTAGCACGAAAGGGACCAACTGAAATGTTGTGGCCCGTTGTGTCCAGCGCACCACTGTTGGCCACTGAGAAAACAGTCTTAAGAAAGCAGCCTTCAAGAATGCCACCGCACTAAATACTAAAATGATAGTTGTTCCTCGCCTCCCCAAGGCCACACAGCGCTGCGAGGCGCTTCCCGCAAAGTAGCCGAAAGCCAAAAAAGCCCTCGTATGTCCAGCAAAAATCCGACTAGTCGTGAGCGCCCTTCAAGGGCCACTTACGGCCCTTGTGTATGTAGTTGCATAGGGTTTCCTTCCCAAAGTCTCTCCAAGAGTCCTTCGGAAAGCCCCTCACATCCTCCTGCATTCATCCGATGCATTACTTTAAAGAAAGTCTCTAGTCCCGCCAGGCTCAAAGAGCGAGGCGCAACCAAACTATTTGGGGGCATAACAAACACAAAGGCAACGAACGGTAAATGAACATAGTCGCAGGAGCAGCGGTTGCTGCCACTCAAGTCAGAGTCAGTATACGACAATGTGAGCCGGTCGAGACGGAGAAGAGGAATACCCGTACGACACACACTTCAAATGTGTTGTCAACACATCGTGGGCATGCTTAGTCCCGGTCCCTGTCACAGGTCAGACCGTCGTCGTCTTCGGTTTGAGGTAAGTCTCATCTGTTGCTGCGGTCGTTTCTGCTTGCCTCAATGCCTCCATGTGGCGTTTTGTCCGTGTCTGTCATTTATCGTCTGTCTCTGTCTTTGTCTATCTCTGTCGCGTGGGTGCCCCTGTGTTTGTCTCCTCCTGGTGCTCTTCTGTCTCGTTCGTCTGGTTTATGGCTTCTATATCGGACATCCTCTCCCGCACGCTCGTCTGTGCCTCGTCCTACTGAATCACCTTCCCGGTCTCTGTTTCCTCCGCCACCTTTCCTTCTTTGCCGAGCCAGCACACTGGCCGCTTCTCTGTCACCTTCTATCCTCTCGTCCGTCTCTCTTTCCTCCTCCCAGTTGCGCGCGTCGTGCCGTTCATGTCCGGTTCTGCTTTGGTCTCGGTTTCGTGGAACTTCACTTTCTCCGTGTCTGTCTCTCTCACGGTTTCTCTCAGCCTCTGCTCCTCGCCATCCGTCTCTTTCTCGCTGTCTCTCCCTCTCTGCAGCTCCGTACATATCTCTTCCTCCATACTGTTCCCTCTCACTTCTGCCTTCCACTCGGTTTCTTTCCCTGTCCCTTGCTCTTTCTTGTTCTCTCTCTCCGCACTTGTTCCTGCCTCTGTCCTTGCCATCTGCTCTGTCTCTGTCTTCTTTGTCTCCATGCATGTCTCCCCTGTCTGCCCCCCGTTCTCTCCCTCCGTGTCTGTTTCCCGAACTACCTTCTTCATAACCGTTTCTACTCCTTTTTCTGTAGCTATCCGTCTCCTTGTCTCCCTGTCTTCCCGCCAATGCCCCACTATCTCTGTGTGTTTCCTGTTCGGGCTGGCGGGACTCTAAATCTCTCCCTGCGACCCGCATAGAAGGCTCAGCCGCCCCCCTCCGCCTCTCCGTCTCCTCCACTCCTCCGATCTTGCTCTTGCCGCCCCTTCTGTCCTCATCATCTTTCTCTCTACTGCTTTCACTGCTAGTGCGGCTGAGACTGCGTCTGTTGCGTGCTTTACCTAAAGTGCGGCTGTAAGTGTCTTCTTCCTCCGAGAGCAGGGGGCTGTTGTCCGTCCTAGATGTTTTTTGGCTTTCTTTATACGCCTGAGCCTCAGATACTCTGCGCATCTCGTCTCTCCTCTCCTTTTCTCGCACTGCCTTTGCAGCCTCTTCTGTCACTGACCGTAAGGAAGGCCGGGCAGAAAGCAGTTCTTTCTTTATTTCCATGGCCCCTATCTTTTCCTCCTTTTTCACTTGAGTCTTCACACGGGTCTTGCCGCGCTTGCTTTCGTCTTCACTGCTGCTGCTGCTGTCGCTGTCGCTGTCACTGCTGCTGTCGCTGCTGCTGGTGCTATCGCTGCTGCTGCTGCTGCTACTGCTGCTGCTACTGCTGCTGCTACTGCTGCTGCTGCTTTTCCTCAGCTTTTTTGTCCTCCTGCTCGCTTTTCTGGCACGTTCTTGCCTCTTTCTGCGTTCCCTAAGCTCTTTGATTGCGGCCTTGCGTTCTTCGATCATACGCCTCTTCCTCTCCTCCCACTCCTTCTGCCTCTGCAATTTGAGCTCCTTCTGCTTCTCCCAGTTAAAAGCCTCACCTACCTTGTGATTACTGCTCAACCCCAGGGCCGAGGCGACTTGGTCCAGCTGGCGCTGCTTCCAAGCAGCGCCTTCGTGTGTGTCTAAGTTGGTGCCAAGCTGCAGCAAACTGCGCCCGAAGATGCCTTCTTGAGTCCCTAGGCGGTTGCCTAGTCTTTGGCTTTCGACACGAGCTTCTCGAGTCAACTGTGCGCGGAGAACCTCTATCATTTTGTCTATACGAGACTGCATGAGACCCTGCTCCTCAAGTTTGGCTCTTTCCTGCATCAGCTTCACCTCCACACGCCGCAGCTGCTCGTGAAGCAGCAGGGCAGGGTCAGCCTGCCGTACCTTCGGCTGATCTATGGGCTTCTGCCCTAGTTGCCCAAACTGAGGCATGTCCGTTCGTCTTGGCCGTAGGTAGCCCAAGTTCCGCTGCACGTAGCCGTTGGTGCCGCTCCCGCGAGGGGTCGGCAAGCCGATATTGTTGTACATAGTGCCAGATATAGACTCAAGATGAAGCAATCAAGGACAAAGATGTGGGACAGCAAAGATGATAGGGAAGAAATTACGAAGGTTGGAAGGCCCAGCGTACACTGCACACTCTAGTTGGCAGACCGCCGGCTGAGGGGCAAACCATAGGTAGGCTGCCAGCCTTCGAAGAAAACGTACACCAAGCTGAATTGATCTGCGAGTAATACATTCATGACATCCAACAACGGAAAGGAGAAAACCAACAAGACCGTTGCCAAATACAAGAGACCCTGGAGCCTGGGCAGAGCTGCCAAGTACAGCCAAAAAGGGGAAAAGCGAAAAGGAAACAAGAATAGATAGACTAAAATACTTGTATTTTATTACCCCTTCGAGGAGAATAAGGCAAAGAACCAGGAACCAGGCAACCGACAGCAACGAAAGCGCATGCATTTGCGTTCTAAACTGAGCGGATCAGCCCCAAGATGCTGCAAATTGTTTGAGTAGCCCGTTTGGCTTCGATTCATTGTGTAACACAAACTCGATGTACGATCAACTAATACATTCATTGAAGCTGTTTGGTCATCCTATGCATATGAGCAGAAACTGCAGAGAGCCCACCAACCTTCCTGTACTGCGCTCATTCCTGTTGTGCTCAAGTCTCAGGATTGCCATCTCCCCAACAGGCCTAACCATTGACCCTCAGGCGCTATTGCACCATAGTACAGAATAAGAAATACGCTTGAGGGGCTTTGTGCAGAGAAGAGAAGGACCAAGATAGCTACGTGGCACGGAGCGCAAAGTTGTATCCCTCGGTGGAGAAAGTGGGACATTGTGCAACACAACTTGTATCTTTGAGAGGAGAGAGTAACACAACTTGTATCCTTGAGAGGAGAGAGTGGGAAGGTGTGCAACACAATGCTCTAAATTGTACCATATATATGGCGCTTCTTGTGCCCCTCTGCACAGCCGGGGCCAGGTTGGGTAGGTGGCGATCACGCTCAAAGCGTCGGCGTGAAGATCTAGCAAAATACAAAACAGCTTTGCTTTTTCCCAGTAATCAGGCACAGAATTTGGGTCTCAGAATCAGGGTGTCCGAATTCGTACCCCACATGCAGAGCCTTCTTCATGGTTAGTGGGTATTTAGCAGTAGTTGGCTTCGAGTATGTTACTGCACGTGATTACAAATATCTTGTTTTTGCATGGCGTTTTAATCACAATCAAGACCTGTCAATGTTAACGCATGATGCCCAGAACGCCGAGGTGAACTGAACTGGAAAGGCGCGTTACCTTCGCCATTGTCGCTGAGACTCTCCTAGGTAACAAAACTAAATTGTATAGTGGTAGCTGACAGTATTTCTCTGCTACTTTAAAGGAATGTTATTCCCGGCGCGCGAAGCTTTGGCAAAGTTGTCACCTAGCCCTTTGTGTTCCCAGAGTGACCAGAAATGGTCGGTCTTTCACTCATGAGGAGAGTAGCTTCGGTGTGTGAGACGCTAGAGAGGACTGGGTACAGCCCACCAGCTGAGTGGCTCCTGCCCCTGCGAGCAATTCCTTTGCAGTGGCTGCCCCATTCTTCGTGTGGTGCCGCCAATAAAAAAAAAGTCCGCAGTCTACCCCGGCTGCCGCAGATGGACTGCAGTTAGAAGTGCATGCGCAGTTCTGCCCTTTTGCCGTTTAGTGGCAGGGTAGCCGAAGCACAGAAAGCCCAGACGGATTTGGCTATAGCTTTCACGGCTAATTAACAGATAGTACAGAGCTCTGCGAAGATTGTGCTTATATTCGCCGCGTAGAGGGGAAGAGTTTGGAGGAATCAGAATCATTCATAATGAAACACTAAACTAACCGTCAATGTTTCCGGCAGGTCACTAGTGGCGGGTGCTTACCGAGTGGCGCTTCGCTAAACTGCATCGCTTCGTGGCAGCAGCACTATTTATGACGGCGGTTCTGTTGCAAAGGGGAAATAAACATTGCGTCTACGACATTTCGGCTGGTGCACGGAAGATCACAGCCAACGCGGTAGGATTCTGCCCGCGACTGGTCGGGTGGAGGTGCATATCGGGAGCAAGCACTCTGACACCTGATAAGTGCAAAAGGCAGCTCTTAGCACTTCCTTCTTGTTAGCTATTTTAGCTTATTGGTGCTAGACAAGATGCAAATGGAAGCTACACTACTATGGAGCTGGTACGTCAATTGCAGAACGTGCAGTAAATTCTTCTGCTGTCGGCATTTTCGCTGCAGAACTTTTGCGTGCGCCTCCAGCTGTTACAAGGCCCTTGTTAAGGTATGCCCCCTCTTTCGCTAGTTCACGTCCTTCTGAAGGTACCAGGATAAAAATTAAGCGTAAATTTTGGCATTTTGGATTCCAAAGATGACGAAATAGTCCTGGAATACATCCCAGTGGTAGCAAACCGTAACCAGCCTTTTTGAAGCCTGAAAACCCGCTACCTGAGGTGCCCGTGCGTTATTTGCGTTGAGCTCAAGCCGAAACTGGACAGCTCAAAACTTAAGCGTTTGAAGCCTGCATGTTTTAAGCCGTTAAAGGAAGAGTGGGTTTCAAGCACGGCAACCAACATTGCTGTGCTTGCCTTTCGATGCTTTTAACACCTAGTCCCACGTCACATCGCTCAGCTTAGAGAGATGAGCCACCACGCAGCTGCCGCTTCTCTTTTAGCTACTGTCGCTGCAGTAAGTCTGCATTTTTTTCTGCTCAAGCTAAAAATCTACAAGCTATATATCTACGGGGATGTTGGGCACCGCTGTGCCCGGTGCCCCCCCGCATGAAATGCACTGCCTCAAGGCTAGCAATGAAACGCTGCTACCCTACCACACCAAGGAGTTTTCGCATTATTGTTGTAGCCAAATAGGTCTATTTGCCCCGTCGCCCTGTTCGCAAAATGAAGTTGCGCACGACTCCGCAAGCATCAATGGTCAGGTTCAACAGGGAATCAGCTCTTATTGAAGCCTGTGGGCAGCAGATTATTTCTAACGTACCAACCAGTTGTCTACAGAGCCCCAATCTATCTGCCGACAATCAATAATCTAAGACAAATTGGAAGAGCGGCTGGCAAGAAAATGATTTACCCTTCGCAGAAAGAGCCCTAGTAAGCACGATATGAAAGCTTTCGAATTAGTGCTGCTCAGCAGCCCACATAAAGTACAGTTGGTTTTTTTCGAGGGCTCTCCAGCTCGCACTTTTCCCTTTGCTCCGTGTTGTTCAGTGCAAAAGGGTCCAAGAAGAACATCCAGGCATACCCTAGTTTGATATCACTGGTTGAAGTAAAGCAGGGACGAATCCTTGCCTTCTGCTTTACTCTAACACCAGCAGAAGCGGCTTGGAAACCAGAACTGGCAGCCGACGATGCCTAGCTTGCCTGCGCAGGTTTCGTGTTGGGTGTGTGATATTTCACGAACAGACAGCCCATCAAGCTCTCATTCTAGATCTCACGAGTTCAGCTTTTTGAATACAATTGGGGGAGCGGTACAAAACTGTGCCGCAGTGGAGGGTAGCAGCTGCCAGCCGTGCTGTGTCGCATGCCTATAGAGCTTCATTGACGTGTTCGACACAAATGAGCCAAACTATGTGGTCAGTTTTTTAATGATTTTATTTGAAGTAATCTTCTTATTCTCCGGCCGTGCCCCATTCTTCCTTTAGTGGCCTCGGCAGCTTACCAGTTAACACAGCTTCATGCTGTCGTGGGCCACCAGCGCCGATGATCTGCCCTTCTTACTGAACGTGAGCTTGTTCGCAGCGTTTCTTGCTATTAGGCAGATATAATTGATTACACTCTGTCAATGTGACTTTCTTTAATTTCACGCAACTCCCAAAACAGCGGTTTTCCCGTTCCGCTGCCGACAGGACCGCTGGAGCCTGCACACGTGGCTGTCACTCTTATACCAAACACACCGCCGTCCTTTCTGAGCTCGTGTACATTCGCTACGTAAGCATTTCTAGCTTCGTGGCACAGCGGGGACGAACGGTGGTTCGTCCGTGGAAGAACCAACGCTAGCTGACAGCCGGCCTCCCCTGCCCTTTCTGTTTTCGGCTGCGCCCATGACCTCGTCGGCGGAAGACATCTTTCGAAATGCTGGTTCTGCTGCATACAGCCCAGCTAGGTTGGAACCTCCTTCCACGGCCACGACTCTTGCGGGCGCAAAGCAAACGCTGGACAGTCGGCAGACGTCGGACTCTTTTGCCTACATCTTGGGGAGAGTTGAGGCCCCTTCATCGCTAACAGACAAAAGCCCTGTCTCTCAGAAATGCTCAAGCCAGAGAGCGCTAATTAAGGAGCCATTCACAGCAGCACAGGAGCAGGAAAGGATTCAACAGTCATCATTTCCACGTCAAATGCCACAAGAAGGCGGGGGCCAAGACAGCGAGGTTGCTGCCGCCATTTCAAAATTGAAGAGGAGAACGCCTGAAGAGAAACGGGACATATCAACAGACACTTCAGCCTCTCCATTTGAATTCGTGGCTGGACATGGCAGTTCTTCTCTGGTGCCTGAGGGCGTTTGCGCTGTAGGAGAGGGCACACTGATACAGCAGGACAGCTCCCTCTTGGCCGAAAATGACATGTATGAAATTGTTGCAGCTTGCCAGAAAACGAGTGATATGGCTACTGCCGAACTACTGCGCCACGGGGGTTCAGGGAGCAGTACCTCAACGACGAGGCCCTTCACGACCCTGGCGTCTGGCATCAGCGAAGATCCCTGGGCAGTCCCTCCCGTTGCAAACGCCGCATCGGCAGAAGCAGCTTCGACTGCAACAGCTGCTTGCCAAGTGGCTGATGGCTGCGATGCAGGTGAAATCTGGGCTGAGGCGAATGACGGCGATGACTCGCAATGGCCGTTTGAGAGCGGGTTGAGGCCTTGGGAAGACATCGACAAGGAGACGCGCAAAGCCGCCGAAGGGGTCAGCAGCAACCAGCTGGAGGACCACAAGAAGATACGCATTTGGGTTCTGCACAAGGTAATATATGTCTGATTTTGCTCGCGCCTTCCTACTGTACTTGTGCACACATACCCTGATTTCAGAAACTGGCTCTACTTCAACAATTCAGCCAGGCACCTGCAGTTCTCATGTCTGTGCATTGAAGTGTTTTGATTTTTATGCGGCACTTCACCAGTTGCTGTCAGTTCCCTTCATCATTTCTTCCGAGCGGGGAGGGGCTGAGATGTATCGGTGCTTTGTTTTCGTCGTGCGTCCGTGTGCATGCACGGTTAGGGTGTATGCACACCTGTGTCCTGGTACGTGGACACAAGTGCGGAGGACGTCAAAGCTTCCGTGCTTTGTGCCTGCGACGTCTTGGCCGATGAGGGAGTGGACCCTGACCACCCGAGCGCCGAGGCGAGTTTCTGTCTTAGGCCAATTCGACCCCTTCCGGACTCGTGCGTAGTTCCCTCCTCCCCTGGAAGCTGTAGCAGCAACTGATGAACTCTGGGCGTATTGCCAGGGCTACGTGCAGCGTAGTGGTGCTGCGGGAGAGGCCGAGCATTGTTGCTACAGCGCATTGTAGCCCTCTCGTAATTGGCAGCAATGCAAAGAGGCATGCGACTCACAATAGCGGCTTTTATTTATACTCGCAGGGCTGAGGTGGACGGGGAGGATCTCTTCATGGAGGTGAAGACCCTTCAAATGCGCTGCCAGCTGCCTTCCCCCGATTGCGAGCCCGAGGTGCTGACGTCGCACCAGCCAATGGAAAATGCGGAGTGTCTTCTAGAGGAGACCTCCGTAGCTATGGACGGGACAGAGAAGAGCAGATCGGAGGAAGTGTCTGTACGTGTGATGCTGGGGCCTCGTGTTTACTCGAAAGACTTCCCAAGCCTTAAAGACGGTGCCACCTATCTCCTGGAGCCTCGTCCCCTAGGTGCGGACGATCCTCAGCAAAAAGAAGAGCTCGCCAAATTAAGAAAACTCACAGGTGACAAGTGGCGCAGGATCTACGTCTCAGTTGACCCCCTCAGGCACATTGAGGCCCAGAAGGCGATCTTGCGAATGCGGAGAGGTAAGGAGGCTCACGCCGCCCTACAAGGCGCTTGTCCATACTCGGCGGAACCCATGTAGTTCCCCTTCGAAGCACGGAGGCAGCACAGCCATGAGGAATAGAATTCTAGGCCAATTTTGGTTCTGGGTTTCGCAATGAACTCCCACGGTGCTATAAAAATTTAGGCTTTGCTTCGGCTGAAGCGGGTGCATGCACGAGCTGAACAATCCTTGTCCATTGCTGCTGAACAGGCACGAATCTTCTGAAACACACACGATTTGGGCATCCACATCTGCGTCAATTTCAGTTGTCTGCGGATCGGCAGAGGCTGCTTTGGTACTCTGCGAGCAAGGGGAAGGAGGCGTCTGTGGTGCAAATGGGGGAACTGGAGGGCTTGGTCTTGGGCCAAAAATCGGCGACATTTCAGTCCTACCGGATTCCCGCCGTCCAGCACCTGAGCTTCTCTCTAGTCTTTAAAGGTGAAACTTCTCGGCCGGATTTTGCCTCTTCTGTTCTGCTCCCTGACGCATCTATAGAGGATGCTCGCACCCTTGACTTGACCTGCAAGGACGAGACAGAATTCGAAGCCTGGGTCACAGGTTGCAAGGCAATCATTGCTGCCAGCAAGCATCTGAAGCTCTCCAAGCTGCAGCTGCTCTCCCACTCAAGGAGATTTCTGTGAGTCTTACGAGCAGCAGCAAGAGGCTCAACCTTTACCGTGCCACTAAACTCTGCTATGACGTCTAGTGCAATGGCAGCACGCGCATGCTTGCGTACGGGCAAATGCATTATGGCATATTTACGGGCTTTAAATTTACCTTAAGAAGTGCCTTAGCTCCCCTAGGCACACTTGAAAGCGACCGCACCGCTAATTCCATGCTGTTTGGAAGAAATAGGAAAGGTGGAGGTAGTTACCTCTCCGAGCTGCAGCTGCAGTTGCTGCTGTACTTTTAGCTGTTTGTTCCTTTAGGCGGGCATTACAGCGCAGCGAGGCAACAGTACAGTTGACGAAGCTTCCGGAGGAGAAAGGCCAGTCGGCCTTACAGGATTGTATGGACCTGCCGTGGCATCCATTGGAAGAACTCGAGCGGTGAGTTATCACAGCTCCTCTAACTTCCTACTTGCTCTACAACTCAGCTGCAGTGAGTCGCTGTGGTCTGCTTTCGCTCGCAGCTACCTCGCTTTTTCTGTCTCCTAACTGCCATTTGTTTTTTTTTGCACGCAGGAAATACGAAGAGCAGAAGAGGAGGATCGACACTGCTGCCGAAGAGGTCAGCTGAGACGGGCTGCACCCCTCAGGCACTGTTCTGCGTGACAAAGGCACTGTTAAGACACAGTTTAATGGCTACTTAAGCGTGTTGAATCCCCTAAGGAGTCTGTATGTTCTTAGGATGCAGCCTACAGTCTGCTCTTTTATTTACTTTCCGGGGTGCATTATGCAGTGTACGGCGTGCTGTGCGCAGCTTATAGTGCCTCATATGTGTGCACCTATGCGGTGCATAGTGTGCAGTGCACATTGTGGAATATACAGTGTGCCGTGTACAGTGCATAGTGTCCAGGATGAGATGCACCCGGTTTGATGAATTTCGTGTACTGCATGGCGCACCCTGTGCAGCGCGGAACAGGCATTACCCAATATGTGTGTAGCACTGTTGCACCTTAGTGTTTGTTTAAGAGGCGTTTAATCTATTGGATTGCAGATAAGGGCGTTGGACAGAACGGCGGTGGTTCGTTCGAACGTCGACTTGTCAGTCCTTGTAGGAGCAGTAAGTGCCGCAACCAGCTCGCAGAAAATCTACAGTGGTGTTTCTTCTGTCAGCAGTCCCTCTCAATTTTTCTTCACAGTGGACGCTACAACTAGGCTCCATAGGCCCCACAGTTATGGTGTTTTGAGGCGTTTTTTGTGATGGGCGCTGGGATTGCTGCGGATTGCAAAGCTTCTTGATGATCGAATGGGACATGCTGAATCTTGGCCTCTGTGCTATTCGCAGGGCCCGGCTTACGCTAGCGTCTTTGGGGACTCTGAGCAAGTGGACGACGAAGAGATGGAGTTTGAACGCATGCGGGAGCTGCTTTTTGAAGTGACTCAGGTGCTAGCCACGGCCAAGGCTGAGCTGACAGGTATGCAGCGCCTCTCCGCATTACCTGCATCACCTTCAGTTAACAGTAACAGCCAAGGGAGGTCACTGGCCTGTTTAAATATCTGCTTGACAGAGATCACACTCCGGCAGCGCACAGGAGATAAGACACGAACACGTTGAAGAGGAGTGGTGTGCAGGAGTATTCAAGGGGAAGCACACACCTTCGAAACACGATTCCAAGGGCACCCGGGCACCTGTGTAGCGTCGCGCTGCAGTAGCCAAATTCCATCTAATTTTTCTTCATTTTATATTTACAGTCCAGTTGACCAACGTCTTGCCAGAGCCCACCGCAGCAAGTGGTGAGGAAGTAAGGTTAGGCCTCGTAAAGTTCTGCATGGAGCCTGGAAAGAAATGTGCTGTTGCTGCTGCAGAGTACAAGAAGGCAGAGGAGAAGCGGCAACAACATTCTCGAGAGGGTGCAGCTGCGTCCATAGATAGCGCTGCCTCAGGCCCTTTCTATTCAGAGGCAGCAAAGGAAGGCCCCTCGTCGAAGGGTTCGCTGGATCACAAGCCTGCTGGTGGCTCCTGCGACTCGTCTGATAGCCTCGTAAAGTCCTCTGTTCTCGCCATCTCCTCCGGGGGAGAAGTTCTCATGCGGTCGGGGGCAGCCGGGTTGACGTTCGAGGAACGTTTTAAGATGGCCGCCACTGGCAGCTCTGTAGGCCTCGAGGTCGTACAGGAGCAGGTGAAGGAGGGCATTGTCACGCTGCTGCAACGTGCCGCTAATCAGACTGCAGAAGCCCAGCAGATCTTCACTTCGGCTCTCGCAGCGGCTGCTGCCGTCGTAGGTGTTGATTCTCCGCGTCAAAGCGGACCACCAGACACGCTGCCTGTTGAGGACGTGAGCTTGCCACTGGAGACTCCCACAGCCACTGCAGCAGTAATAACGAGCAGGCGCTAGAATTGCAAGCTCGCTAAAAATGAGGCTGTGTGCACTCTCACCTGACAGTGTCTTGTCGTATTACCCGCATTACCTCAAAGCTTCCGTCTATTCTTGTGGTCTTGATGTTTTCTTACTTATTCGTTGTCTTCTCTCATGGCTAATTTGTGGCCTTGCTTTTTCGAGTTGCCAGTTTTGTGTCTTTTTTCTGCCGGCTGCGAAGGTTGAGAAGCTGAAGTCCATTAATCAACTCCTCTGGAGGGCAGAAGTGGACGTGGAAAATGTGGAAGACATGCTTGCTAGACTGAAAGCTCCACGTACGCTTGGGGGAATGGCCTTAGCCGGAACTGTCGCTAGTCTTAACCACATGGTGACGACGCAGCTCAGCACCTGGGGTGGTCAGGTGCGTCGGCCCGAAAAGTTATTAGTGACCTTAATTGCACGTGCACTCGCCCTTAAGGTCGTGTATGTGTGTTTGGTATTCCACACAAATGTGTGTACTTGTGGGTTCGGGTATGTATTTGTTCTTCTTTTGTGGCTCTGCCCAAAAGACTGCTAATTCCCTTAATTGCACCTGTACTCGTGTGTATGTGTGTGTGTGTATACCATTCCGTAAAAGTGTATGTGTGGCTCCGTACATGTGTAGTGCTGGTGTGCGTGTGTGCTTGTGTGCCTTTGCCTGTTTGAACGTGCGTGTGTTCACCCGAGTGCGTGTATTGTTACTTGTTTGCGGTTCAGTGTACGTTTCTGTCTCTTCTCTGCAGAGGCAGCCGCTTTGAACTTCGCCCTATCATTTTTATGCCATTTCTCTGTTGCAGCTAGCCTCCATGGTGACAGACTTTTTAATGAAGGCTGAGGTTCCTCAACTGGGACTGCCCGCCCCTGCAGGAACCCAACGGCCACCTATCGCCTACTCCGATTCTGACTATGAAGATGAATTCAGTTGATTTATTTGGTCGCTCGGTGGTACAGAATTGCTGTGCACATGCAAAATGTAAAGGCGCAGTAATAGTGTACGCAAATAAGTGAGTATTCATACACTTCAATGTGCGCCCCGCGCCTTTCCAGCAGCTCAAAGCTATTCGTACTACTGACTTACCCTTCTCACCAGTCAAAATTCAGTAGAGATTTTTGGTAAGCATATGTACATGTACAGAAACGGAATCGATTGTAAATGCAAAAGGAGGGCGCCACGAACACGTGGGTTTTTCTTCCTATGTCGCTCTTCCTCACGGGGGTTGACATTCTGCCTCCAACGTGACAGAATGAAACCGGCACTGTCAATTGCTGTGTAGAAAGGCATCGGCTACCGTCATAAAGAGCCGGCCAGGCGTTGTTGTTCAGCTGAACACTAAGTTGACGCCTCAGCTAGCGTCGTCAGGCATGACGTTGTAACTATTCTCCTCCCCTTGCTAGCTGCTCTCACAGGAAATGCACATTGCAGTGAGGTGGCTGACTGTATTTTAGGTCCTGGATTTAAAATGTAGGCTATTAAGCGCCAGGTCGAATCTCCATCTGAATTCACGTGGATTTTCGTATGAAAATATGCCGCACTGCTGCACACAGGTGTGTCAGCTTTCTGCCGCCCCTACCGATAAACGCACGCGATGAGCCCCTCAATTCGCTGCCGAAGAGTGAATGCGGCGACTCTGAGCTGCTAGCTGCTAGACGGCAGGACCCCTTGCGTGTGTGGCCCGCATAGAATTTGCGGATCTTTCCAATATGCTACGAGTCTAAGTTCATGGATACGTATGTGTACTATACATTCGTTAGTGTAGGTGCATCTTGAAGAAACTATATATGTAGTCCTTGGAGGCTACAGCAAGCATGTATTGATGTACATGTGTAGACACATGTACATACAGCCATAATAGCTGGGTAAGCTCTACATTTTGCCATTTTTCACGATTCCTTTGATGAGTATATCGTGAATTAACTAAAGAAAGTGCAAGTTTCTATGAAAACTAGCAGAAGGAAGTCTCGGGTCTAGCAATTATTAACCGCGGTGCGCAGGTGGCTATTTTGTCGAGGCGCAGGGCGTCTGAAGATGCCCAGAGTTACACGAGGGCAAAGGGGATAAACAGCACCGGAGAGCCTCGTTCTGATTAAAAGGTGTCTAAGCCGGGGAAGTAATATAATGCTTGGAGCAATGAACCCACTTCACGGAGCCAGGCCACATCGATTTGCATTATGGGCGAGAAAGGGGAGCGGCAGAGGCCTTCGTTGAGGTTGCACGACAAGAAGACTTTTGGGATTATCCACTTCACCTAGCGCCAATCTGTCGCGCACGTAAATTCAAGACTAACGTTACGACACTAACCAGTTCATCAACGGCACTTGTGCTCAACGTTGAGTGATGGCAATGACCACCGTCGTTAACTTTCCTGGCCGCCTTCCACTACAGCGGAGTCCATATATTGTGTTGAAATACGATATAATTACATCGAATTCATGCATACAACGAGTTAGCTATATGTCAACTAAGGGACGCTCTCAAGGCGAGGAGCTCGTGGGAACTCACAGCAGAGGAGACCACGTTGGAGTTGCCAGCAACACTGGAGAGTCTGCTCGTAGAGGTGCCCAGAGCTGCAGAGAAACCTCAGCTCAGTTTGGGCGTATCCATTGCTCCTGGCATTATAAAAACGAATTTAAAAGTCGTTTAAATGTATAGGGACTGTATGCCTGGGTCTGTAGAGTGTCAGTGGGCAGGCCATAGAGCACAGCGCTAGACTCGACACACTGCAGCCTTCACTCCCGATTCAGCAGGGAGAGAGCTGGATGCGGTGCTCTCAGCAGGTAGTTGAAAGCTTTAAGATAACGATACATGCACCGTTGCCGAGGCTGTTAGCAGTGCAAGGCTCGTTCCGCCGACTTGTGCAGACAGATAGGATGCATGGCGGCACGTGCATTCCATGGAAAATGGAGAAATAGATAGGACATTGAAGATGGAGAACTGTCGGCCATTTTTCCACCTCTAGAAATCCACCGTTAGCTTGCAGGTTTGGCAGGGGACTCAGTTCAGTATGAGCTTCAGATTTTGTGGCGCTTGAAAGGAGTTGCTAGCCGCGTCCCGGACCTAGTTAAGATGAAACAGATGCCCCACAGAGTAGGCGGCCGAGTCATCTCTTTTACGCTGCTAAGATAAACGTCCTCATCTCATTCATTTGGTAAGCCGTTTCGAAGCTAACCTGCCTGGCAGCATAGCCGCTGCGTTGTAGGGGGAGGGTCACGAGAGCTAGACCTGCTCGCAGGTAGAGAGGATTGCCCTGAAATTGACTTTGGCAGCTGGATAGAGGATGCTGGAAATGGTGCAACTTTGAAGCCTTGTCATACTGGGAGCGGGCCAGCCAAAAAGACTACCAAGGATTGTTAAGCAAAAGGCTGCGTCGAATGACGTTCGTTCGCACAGAAGTACGAAACCACACGTGTTGTCCATGAAAATAACAATTGGCACATAGCGTTACAAAGCCGCTTTTGAGGCAGAAGACAAAGCGGACATGCGCAGCGCGTAGAACGTGCAAACATGAGGCCGAAGAGGAACGCTTTGGAGGCAGTGAGGACAAAGAAATGTGCCTAGCTGTGCGCGCAAGGGCACGGAGGGAGGTTGCAACAGGGCGTAACTTCAAAGAAGTGTGTTCAAGCTGGGGCGTATGCCTGCATGTACGTTCGAAGGAAGGAGAGGGCAGCTGAACGCGAAAAAGCATCTCAACCAATGTAACGAGACACCATCTGGTGAGTGGACAAGCTCTGGAGGAATTGAGAAACTGCTGTGCGAGCAGCAGATTGGCGACCGCTCAGTTGTACTGTTTTGTATGAGCAATTATATGAATAGAGACCATTGGTTACAATTGTCAATGGCCACTGAGCACTGGTGCTTGGATTCAACTGGCTCACAAATCATGAGACGGCTTGGTATTTTCAGGGCGGTCGGTTACGAGCCAGTAGTGGAAGATAGTGCGTTTTACCGGCATATATAGTTAAAAGGAAAAGAGAAGATATCCGAAAAGGAAGAAACCGAGAAGCCCTGCTGAGCGGGTATGCGGCAAGCTGGCGCAACAGATTTTGCACAAGACGGCGGGAAGCAGCCGCCCTACCGTGCCATCCCAGCAAGCGGTACAACTTCACTTGCTACTTGCTTCGAAGGCAAAATTTAGAGAAGCCTAGGGCGCAAGGATTCAATGCGCCAAAGTCATTAAGGAAATATACTGCAAAAGTTCAAGCACACAATGGCTACCCGCAGGATAAGTTGTCGACACCTCTTCAGCTCAAAAAGTGTCAACTCTCCTCATTATGCACAATCTTGGTGCAAAATAGCAAACCGACTCCGACAAAGCTAACTCAAAACCTCGTTGTGGCCTCCAAGTACACTGAAGGCAATTAAGATTCCCCAGGGATATCCGTAAACTGTTGCGCGAAAACCTCCACAGCAGCAGCAAGATTTCTCAAAAAGTTTACATGCGTGAAGAGTTGCTGAATCAGGCTGAATGCCACTACACTGCTGTGTTTGGCCCATTGGACAAAAGGCTCAATGCACATTTATATCCCTTAATTGAGAGGGAATCACTGCCGATTTTGAAACTGCATGCCTGAAACTGCAATGCACGTTAACCGTACATGCGAATCCGTGAGCATCTTTCTTCGTTACATTTTCCCTTCATAGAGGTTTTTCAAATGCAGGTTTTTGATCCAGAAACTCGCTTACTAGGGCTTTGCTTTCTTGGTTGTAGGGATTAACCCTGCGGCAAAGCCGGCTCGGCATGCCCAGAGGACTTGAACAATCTTTCTGTGCTCAACTATCCTTTCGAAATACGAATTCCTCTGGTTCGCACGATTCATCGGTTGAAAGTACAGGAGATTTACTCAATGCTACACCAGGGCGTTCTATGAACTAGCAAAAGGCTTTACGGTATCCTAAATACAAATAGGTACAGCGTGAGCCGAGCTAAAGAAGAAAGCAAGCAAGCCTGCCTGGACAAAAGAGTTTGTAATACTCAGAGTTAAGGCCTTTGGGGAAAGGGAAACCAGAGAGGCGATGTCTATGGCGTCAGCGAGGAACTCTTGCAGAGGCTCTTGAGGGGTTCACCGCATCCCCCAGCATCATTGCCAGCGGAAAGTAACCCCAGAAGCACAGCTATAGGACATATGAATCTTTATCCTTAGTAGTGCAATTTCTGTAAAAAGGAGTGGTCGAAATCGCACACGCTCGAGGTGCGTAAGGGTAGCCATACTCCACGCGCATAGGGGTAACTCCTGCAGCGATCCCCGACCTGTGCTCGTTTTGACAGTAGACGCGTTGTCCCATGAACGATACTCACTTCCTCTGAGACCCCACGTAGCAAAATGGTGGCTGGAAAAGTAGACAAATTTTGAGCAAATATACAGAATATTTTCAATGGAATATTATTGGGTCACCTGCCTCCACCATGCGTGAAGGACGTCACAAATGGAGCTTATTCCTGCATATACTTTGAAACCAATTTAAAATTCTTCCAGCCACTGTACTGCGCGATAGGCAGCATCAAGTCGTGTGGCGGCGGTTTCAGCCACACGGTTCACTTGCAGCTTGCAAATCGGAAGAGCTCAGTGAGGCTCCTGTGCCCGTGAGTAATGCTCCGTTACGCAGGCCGTAATAAGGCGAGGAAAGGCCTTAATGCTCCTAATATTTGGGTGACAAAGTCAAGCTAACATAGGTATGAGCTTTCATCGCATGAACGTTTTACATGGCAGACACTAGTACAATCACAAAGGCCTCGAGCCTCCAAGTACGAGATAGCGTCTCGTTGGGCCTCCTATGCGCTAGAGTGTTTCTTTAGTCAAAGTAGAACATATTAAGCAAGGAAATATTTTAGAAAATTGCTTATTATTCCTTCATGCGCAATGAAGGCAGGCTGGCAAACACCAAGCCCAGCCCGTGTATTGCCAGGCAAGACAAGCCCAAGCGGGCCCTACACATGGCAGGATGAGTACAGAGCTTGAAACTACTTTAAAATGCAGTAAATATCCTAAACATGCCAATATTTTGTTTTTATATCCTTCTAATTGTTCGGAGGATCTCAACAAAGAAGGAATAGACGACTAAAGGCACACCAGCACTGTAGTGTAGCTGGGTCGACCAGCACCACCCGTGGCTGGATCTACCTCGCTGAGGCGCCGCAAGCAACTTGACCACTAGGCCCCCCCTCCTCTGCAAAATTCGATGTCTTATCAGATGTTTGTTAAGATTATTTGTTTTGTATGTTAGTTCTTTGCGTAATTGTGCCTTTCCCGCCTGAGATTGCCTCATTTACACCTGGGGGCTCCCCTTCTGGGCAATGTTGGACAGGCTGGACCCTCCCTGTCTCACGTTAACTGTTGTACTTTTGCACATTTTATCTCGACTTTGTTTTGTTTTGTTTAATCGTGTCAAGTCATTTTATATTTTTTAATATTTCCGCTGATCTTTCGCAAAGGCAGGACCCTTCGTGTTGATGTTGCATGCGTGTCTGGCGCTTGCGGGTCTCTTTTATTCCTTTTGACTTGCTACATCAAGCCATTAATATGGTTCCGCATCTTGCCCATTTCTGGTAGCTTCAGAGCATTATCAGCATATCATATGACCCAGGGCAGGGGCGCTTCTACCCTTCTACCAGTTATACGTTTATCGGTGTCTACCTGCATGCAAATAGAGGGGGGCCCCCGACCCCCAGAGCTTTCTCGTTGCCTCCCTAAGACCTCCATATTACACTCTACACGGGCGCACGCGCATTTTGCGTGCCGCGGCAGCTGCTGCTGCTAGCGATGAGGTCTCCTGCAGCTCGCCAAAGGCATCAGCGGGAACCTGCTGTTCCCCCAGCGCCCTCCTCCCTTCCGCCGTGCCGTATCCTGCAGCGCGTAAACGCTGAAAATGCCTCTGCGTCGCCGCATCTACAGCCTTCCGCCCCGTTGGCTCCTCTTAAAGATGGCCACAGGTCAGGTGGACACTTCCCATCACTGCAGCGACTGTGCGACTGTTGTGTCTCTCCGAAGAGACGACGGGGCCCCAGGCGATCACGCCATAACGTAGGCTTAACAGTAGTAGCAGCAACCCCGGAGCATGCATTGGAACACAGTGGCCGAAGGCTGTCTTTCAGCGCCAGGTCCAGCAGCTGCAACAGCACTGCAAAGACAAGCCGCCGTGAAAGCTCCGCAGTACAGAGGAGTGCAGAAACAGCAGCGGTTGCAGCAGAGTCCGCTGCATCGGCGCAGCGTCGTGGAGCTGTGGGCACGTGCTACAGCGGCGGGTATGAAGCGGAGGCACTTTTGTGTACTTGCGCCCGCGACAGGAGCGAAGCTGTTGCAGGCACTGCCTCTCTGTGTTCCACAGCAGCCAGACTAGGACCGCGAAATGCTGCGACAGCATATGCTGCAATTTCATCACGCCCGACAGTAACAGTCGCGACAGCTGTCTGCGCCGTAGAAAATAATTCTACAGCCCAGGTTCTGACCGGTCGAACACCGCGCTCCGAGGTCTTTCAACCCCAGCTGCCGGAGACGCAGTCTCAACAGCGTCAGCAGGGAGACCCTTGTCCAGGGTTATTTCCGCATACCAGGGGTGGCCAATGTAAAGGAGAAATCTATTACAAGGCAGCAACGGTAGCTTCAGCAGCAGCAGCTGGTGCTGCTGCTGCTGCTTGCAACTGTGGTCAACAGAAGGCAGCGAAGGCAGCTGCAATGCGGCTGCCTGGGTCTCCCTTGACTCTCTTGCCCATGCCGGGGACGGTGAAGGCAGCATTTGAAAAACCGTCGGCAGAAAAATCAAGGGCAGGACCAACCACGTCTGAACTTGCAGCCGATAAAGGAGCTTGCGGCTGCGAGCCTCTTAATGGAAGCTCGGCTGTAAAGGCCATGGGCCCTTCCGTAAACTGTTACGTGAAAACCACAGCAGCAGCAGCAAAGGCGTCTCACGAAGCTTACATGCGTGAAGAGCTGCTGCATCAGGCTGAAAGCCGTTACACTGCTGTGTTTGTCCCCGTGGACAGAAGGCTCATGGAGCAAGTGAATGATGAGTTTATTCGCTCTGATATCAGTAGATACCCCGTTAAGAACACACCTTGTGGTCAGTCCAAAGCTGCAAGGTTACGCCATGTTCTTCATACGAAATACTGTGATGTCTTTATGTACCATGGCGCAATTTAGGCTCCCTTTCGGTCAGGTTGCTTTTTTTGATTGTGTGAGCATGTTTACATATCGCCTACTTCATGTTGCTGTCTACTCTCGTATCTTCCGGTGTTCGTGCAAGCTTTCGTGAGTGTCTCGACTCTGAGTGCGCGTATGCGTTGTTGAGAGTCTCCCGTGCAGTTTAGTGGTTATTCGTTGGTAAGCTTGCAGTTACATCTACTGAGTGGGTGGCTTTACGCATGTTTGCTGGTGGGTGAAAACCTGTGGCGAAGTGCGCCTGCGTGTGCGCTGTGCTTTGTTTGCCTGGTTTGTGCTTCTCAAGGCATTGTGTTCTACTCACCTCGGTACTCTGATGACCGCTTCACTTATCGTCACGTTCTCCTTTCCGCAGGGGTCAAAAGTGCAGCAGAGGAAATCGCAAGTGCGACAAAGAGTGAGGAAACGAAGCCACGCAATATGGAGAGCCGATAGAAGCACATAGGGAGAGGCGGACGGACTGCGAGTGGCAAATATTTTAGAATTAACAGACGGAGGTAGATTAAGAGATAATCAGAGAGAAGCAGGCGCATGACACTATGCTCAAATTTACTTTAGAAGGAGAATGTAGTCGCAGGAGAACTTGAAATCACTGTAGGCCCGACGATGGCGGTGGGGATATCTGCATTTTAAACATAGACTTCTGGGCCGTAATTGAGCAGCAAGAATGCGTATCTAGCTCTACTTGCATAAATATTTCAGCTCTTCACGCATGCATGCCTCTAGAGTTCCATCTACATAGATCACCGTAGGTAGAAATTCTAGACTACTAATCTCTACAAACAAAGATTAAAATTTTAAGTAAAGTGAAAGATGCGCTAGCTAAAGAACACTGGGCATGTTGCTCATCGTTTTCATTCACTGTAGACGTCTCTTCGTTCGTCGTCGTTATGTGGCTTATTATTTTACCTGTTTTCCGTCGTTCACTAAACAGCTGTTTTCTTCACGATCCCTTGGTGCACTCTTTCATGCGTTTGTTGCTCCGAAGGTGCATTTTTGACAGAAGGCCAATTCATCTATCAACTGGGCATCCACCTATCGCCCGGATGGGAACACTTTATGATTTTCAAGGGTAATATGAAGGATTTGTAATCAAATGCACAAAGCAGAGTGTAATGTCATGTGTTCGATGTAAATACTTTTTCCAGAGGGTGTTAGGTGAACGGTTTTTCTCGGTTATCGTCAGCTGCCTGCAACAAGCTTACCAGTATGTTTGCCTTGTCCTTTTGTGGCAGTCATGTGCATCAAGCTTCACTGCTGGCATCTGCCCTGTTTCTGTCCTGCCCTTGACTATTATCCCTGATGTTTCTTGTTGACTTCCTCTGTTGCTGTCAAGCGCTGTGTCGTCTCTTCAGGGGAGATGCGCGAGCTTATTTTGAGGAGACCACAACAACAGGAGGATTCTACAAATCTTCAAAATCAGTTGCTTAGCGATGAGGTGTGTCAATTTTAACGCTCCTGCGGCTATCGAAGTCGCTGCTGCTGCAGTTTAGATTCTTTTGTTATTTGTGCAGATTAACTGTGACTGCTCATCTGCCCTTCAGGTTTCTGAAGAGAGTGATGACTCCGAACCAGACGAGTCCTCAACAGCAAAAGCTTCAGGGGCTCCATCACAGGCTCTTACTCATCAAGACTTGGGGAGACTGCTGCAGCAAATCGCAGAGATTGCAACGTCTCAGCAAGCGAGGCGGCAAAAGCATCTACTACAGCAGCAGCAGCTTGCAATTGCAAGGGCTGTTGAGAAAGCAAACAGGCTGCTACTGTTAATGGTGCAACTACAGCGAGCCCCAAAGCAAATCCCGCAAAGGACATTCGATAGGATGAAGTGTCTCTTGGCAGGTTGTTTTTTTGGTTCTTTGCCCCCTATTTCTGGAGAAAATCAGGAGCAATCAGCAGCAAGGAGGTGCGTGCTGCAAAGAGGAAGTATAGGGAGGCTGAGGAAGCTCCTAGTGCTGCTGCTGCAATGTGTTGCTGCGATCACGCAGCAGCAGCAGACCTCAGATGCAACTGAGATGCTTTTGCTACAGCACAAACTACTGATGCAGCACAAAATCCTCCAGCAACAAAAAGTCCTTCGATATGCCCTGAGAGGGCTGGAAAGGGAACAGCAAAATACCCCAGCCTCGTGCCTTCCAGAAAACCCAGAGGAGTTGGAAGAGAGGCAGCCGGACCAGCTGGAAGGCCAGCAAAAAGCACAGCAGCAACCTCAGCCTGACGGTAATCAGGAAGTCCGCAGGCTGGAAGCCCTTCCTTATAAAAAAAGCAGCTATCGGGGTACATCAGCTATGCGGCTTCGAAAGCGTCGAGGGCCGTCTTTGGGTGAGCTCGTTGACCCTTTTCGCTGGAGCACATTCATCACTGCTCAAGTGCCAGCAAATCATACTTTATTACTAGCCATTAATACGTTGCGATTAATATTTGTTCAGCATCTTCGCCTCCAGTTGCCACCCCGCAGATAGACACTCCCGAATACCAACAAAAACGGTGGCCTAGAGCAGCACCAGCGGCAGCTGACGTTGCTGCTTGTAATGATACTGCGGCTCCCCATGCTCCTGCTGCTTTGCCAAGTGGGATCTCAGCTGCACGGAAGGTTGCCAACCCGAGTACTACTGCCACAGCTGCCGAAGGCACCTACAGCCCTTCTTCACAGCGCAAACAGAAGAGGAGGCGGTACCCCTTGAGGCATTAGACGCAAATGCAAGGTAAACAGGGGAATTCCAGACTACAGGGCATTGCGGTACCACTGAATGCTCCAGAGGACATGTTTTATCTTGGAACACAGTTTAGTTCTGTCCTACAATTGTCTTTTCATGCAGTCCTTAGGGCTTTTTGCACCGTTGCTAGCCGTGCATCAGGCACTGCTAACCGTGCAGTTGGTGCTGCTACTATCTTGTAGTATCTCGGAGCCACTCAACGCTCTCACGAAGGTCCAATATACAGTCAGATGAAGAGCTACAGAAGGGGAGTCTCTTTTAATGGGGAGACTAGCGAAAGGCAATTTTTTCCGCTCCCCCTAGACAGGCTTCGCCTGGGCGGCAACTGAAACTTTCGCATCTCCCTTCTGCGGCGCCCGCCAGAAATTTATCACACTGTAAAGCGGAACACAGACGCAAGGCTTCGCAACACCGATAGCCTTCGTTACACGGCTCTCAAGGCGACATCGGAGTTGACTAGTGGAGCAATAGTAAGCAAATAGCGTGGTCTTGTCACCTGAAACAAGCAGGTGCTGCAGCAATAAGGCTCAGCAGCTCGCCTAGTGGTGCGCAGCCCGAGGTAGAACGCGCTGTCCTTCAGTCACGAGGAAGACACTCATCCAAATGTAGAGGCTGTGGCTATGGGTAACGTTGCTGAGAACTATCTTAATGAGTCTTGCAGTATTCGCGCGTCGTACCCGACACTAGTAGTTTAGCCTCAGGTCAGTGAAACATGGGGCTGCTTCATGTAGCTTCCTCAAGTGGATATGCGAACGGGGATGATGCTCGGGGCTCTACGTCCTGCCGCTATACGGAAGATGCCCGAACCTTTCAGACTGCGACTCGTGAAGGACGTAGAAACTTGCTTGCCTGCGAGGGATAGGAGGAGGGATAAGAAATGATGAAAGTGCGAGGTCCCATAGAGCTCAGGACACGCCACCCCTGGATTCACAACAACTGAATACAATGTCTAGAAAAGGCATCCCTTCCAGGTACCGCACCTAACGGATCATAAAACAGCTATTAAGATCGTAAAAGGGTCCAGGCAATAAACGAAGCTTGGAACGTCCCGGCGTGGTTCAGCATTCAGCCTTTCCACTGCGCTGCAAGGAATTTCACTTCGAAGCACCTGCTACTAAAGGTACAGTGGAACCCCAAAGGGGCACTGTCTGAGCGGCATAGCGCGTTGAGACAGCTTTCATGGAGAGAGCTTTCATCTGCAGCGAGGACACCTCTGGCCTTCTGGCCTCGGTCGTTCCTCCTGGTTTGTCTGTTTCCCCGCCGTCAGTGTTACTCTTCCAGTGCATTATGCAAATTATAATTGTCCCTTTGACCCTGTCACATTTTCATAGGTTTCCTTCACACGCGTATGAGGGCCGCGATCTATCGATAAATCGATACAGCCAAAAACAAAAAGAAAGCAAAATGATGTGAATGCGCGTACATTTAATACATTTAATTTTCTGGAGGCCACTTCTAGTTAAACAAAAAAAGCATCAGGGGATTCTGCCTGCCACACCGTTGTTGTAGAAACTCAGCGCAAATGGTTAAGTATATCACTTTCTGCCTGCATAAGCCATTCCTTCGGTTACACATAGATTGTGGGTCACAAAAAGTTATTCGCCGTTGTGGTACCCCAAAGACCTCATCAGCGTCAGCTGGGTACTAAATCCGTGCCCTACGCCCCCCTCGCCGTTGTGGTAGACAGAATTACACAGAGGAGATGCTCCCATAAAAGTTTGCGACGCTTTACAACTGCGCCACAATGACACCAGCCCTCCACACTGAGAAAAGCAACTTTATCGAAATGAAAGAAGCCAAGTCTTACTAGCTAGTGATTCAGCGAGTTAGCTGTGCTGTTTTCGTCGCTCATTCCTCCATAGACATGCGAATCCCGATACTCCAAGCAAAGACCACGATGCTAAACTAATGCAGCCGTATCTGCTTCATCAGACCGGAAAGCGCCCTTGGGCGCTCAGGGCATGACTTCAGAATTTCCCAGTGATAGCTCCGTCCTGGCTACTCTGCGAGCATGTGAGGCCCACTACGGGTAGGCTACGCGCCCCTTGCTGCTACTGTTATATCTATATTCCTCCTCGGTCCTTTTCCAAAAGCGCCGTCGTGCTGCGAGCTTCCAGACTCCTCTTTTCAAACGTAGGAGGGCTACAAACTCTCTTGCATGCAGATTTGGGCGAACCAGGCAAGTGTACATTTGAAGTCTCTGGGAGTACACGCAAAAGGCAAGAAAACTGGTCCCTCGTGATGACCATGTCTGTCCTCATATATTCCACTAAGCATACAGTTTAATTGTCCTCATATATTCCACTAAGCATACAGTTTAATTGCAGGTCAAGCTGCCTGATCGCCACCTAAATGAAACTACAAGGAGCTGCTGCGTCAACGAACGCTGGCGCAGTCTGGACCTCTGAAAGTGATGCCTCTCAAAATTAACTGCCACTGAGAGTTCCGGCTAAGTACTGGTGGCGCGCTGCACAGTGTCACCGAGCGGCGGCAGTAGTTATTGAAAAAGAACGGGGAGCTCATTGTTTCCGGGTTTCTTATACTGCTAGTGGGTTTGAGTGGAAGCGCAATGCAAATTCGGCGGCGGCGAAACAATCGTTGAAGACAGCGCCCTGTTGGCAGCTTGGAAGAAAGCCGCTTCCTTGGGGATACTGCCACAGACCTGTATTCGCCGTACAAACGAAGTACAGGCCAGCCAGAAAAAGACATTTTTTGTGTGTGTTTATTCAAGTTAAGATTTGCAGTGTGCGCTGTACTACAGGTACACGAAGGGAGGGTACACGTAGAACTCTTGTCTGGTGAGGGGCTTGACCGTCGGTTGGCGAGCAGCTGCGTGTGGGAAGTAACACTTACAAATTCAGTCAAAAAAGCGGCTATTCGCGAAACGCCACAGTCAAATTCAGAAGCACCGTACAAACATAGGGTGAAACTATCACTACCTGATGGCGAATGCATCACAACGTCACAACAACGGTGTTCCCACGTAGTTGTCGGTGGTGTCGACTCAAGGATCCCCTCCAATTCTTACCTTAGATCCAAAAAATTAATGAAAAGGAAAGAACGAAACATCAAATACGAGTGCATAAGGACAAGTGCTCACTGCAACTCAGTAGAAACAACCCAACTTGGGCCCCTCAACCACCCAAGCCAGCCACTTTTGGAGATGAGCATGACCGCTCATCTCCAAGAGTGGCTGGCTTGGGCGGTCAACAGCTTGTAGGTCCTGTAATTATTAAGTTATGAAGCTCGTTTTGTCCTTGAAGTAAGTACAGATGTGCGATTGGCCCTCTAGCCCATTCCCATGTGATCACATCTCTTAGGCCTCCCTTTCTGTTTCTGCAGTTCACATTGGGACAAAGAAGCGAACGCCAAAAAGTAAAGAACTTGGCTGTAATGAATATGCAGAAGTCGAGGTTTTGGGCCTAGGTGCTCTTGTCTATGGCTGGTGCCTATCATCCTTTACGTCGTAATGCCACCATGATGACTGTACTCCATATCTGGCTGCGGAGGAGACATGGGGAGCATTGGCTTCCCGTCTTTATCGGTCTGCTGCTACTCACTGCACTACCGTCCAGCGCACTTTCATTTGTTGAGGCATGCAGACATCTCAGTGCGCCCGCGTTTCTCGGTCATGGTGTTGGATTTCACCACCTTACTGGGGGCCAGGCCTCCACAATTGCCGTCAGCTCCATTCCCTCCTTCTTCGGGCGATTCAGGAGGGTGCAAGCAGCATGTGAACAGCAGCCTCAGAAAGAGCAGGAACGACGACCAAAGGTTGATCTCTATCGGCTACTTGGGGTTCCACACAACGCTCCTGCAGATGCAATTGCCTCTCGAGCAAAGCAATTGGAAGGACAGCTGAAGAGGCATGCAGCTACAACTACAGTAGATCCGCTTCTGTTGTCGCTTTTTAATGAAGTCGTTGCTACACTGAAGGCCCCCGGTTTGCGTAGTGCTTACGATGAAAACGGCATTCTCCCGGAGTCCCTCAGTGCCCTGCTCCAGCAGCTGCTGCCTGCCTTATCCTATCCGCACAACTCAAATAGCACGGAGCAAGGAGGAACAGCAAAAGAGTATATTGAAAATAGAGAACCAGTACGCAGAAGGAGAGGCCCCGCGGAGTTATTTTCCTCGTTACTGGGTCGGGATTTCTTCGGCAGGAGCAGCCCGTTTGCTGCTGCTGCTGCAGCGGGACGCCGGCAGACGGAGGGGCCACCGCAGGGCCTAGACGTTGAGGCTCACGTCACCCTCAGTTTTTTAGACGCGGCGTTAAATGGAGCTTGCTCTTTGCCTGTCATAGTACGTCGGCAAGAGGCATGCACAGCTTGTGCAGGACCAAACAACCGAAGAACGTCAACGTGTCCAGTCTGTGAAGGCCAAGGGATGCAAACGGAAGTGAGATGAGATGATATTGTTGTTTTTCGGACCTTGATGGCATCTGCCTCCAGCCAAATGTCTATTCTGTATTGCGTAGGCAATGGCGAGCCAGCACCTCTGAGTCTACGCTTCGTGTGTAGGGTCCACGATCAGGAGCTTAGCCTCCATAATATCTGCAACCAGTACAGTAGTGCTGCAGCTCATTAAATGTGAGCTGTTCATAAGCAGGTTTGAGAATGCCTTGACTGTGTGTTTGTTTCCATCTGAAGGGCAGCGGGTGTGGTGCGTCTATGCTTTTCTACGAACCGAGCAAATAAAGGGAAAAGTAGTTGTGACAATATATTTCTCTATAGTTATATGTGCGTATTTGCGTGCATACGTGCTGAAATGCGAGCTTGCGCGTTGAGAAAAGCACATCCACATGCTAAAGTGAAGCCAGGACTGTGCCATTGGCTAGCTGTGTCTAGTTTGTGTTTACGTGAGTTGTTGAGTATACACAGCGCGCGTGATGATATTGAAAAGGCGAAGGGAACTGTGACAGAATGCCGGCTCCACAAATTTCTTACTGCTGCCTTGCTGGTGCCAGAGCGATCAGCAAGCTTCTTATTGTTGCCTTTGCTGGTGCTAGAGTCCTGAGCCCCTCACCTGGATTTGTGCAACGTCCTTCTTTTTCCAGACGAGGCGCTCTTCTTTCGGTTTCGTGACGACATCCGTCACCTGCTCGGCGTGCAATGCGACGGGAATTTCTCAGGGCCCTGTGTGCAAGTCTTGTGAGGGAGAGGGGCTAATAAGCAAGGACGTTCATTTAAAGGTAATGGTGCAGGCTGCTGCTGATTATGGCAAAAATGGTGATAATTTGTATTGTTAGGGTTCTTGCGGCGTTCGGACTGCTCTAGTTACGAACAATGCTGCTGATGCTGCCGCCAATCCTGGCGTCGGCGTTGCCTCTGTGGGTTGTATTGCCGTTTTTTGTGGTTGTAATTCTGTTTTAGTTGCTCTCTCCGCTGTCAATTTTTGCAACTGATGTTAATGGCACCTGCCGAAGCTGCTGCTTGTTATGCGCGTCTCGCTGCTCCTAGCCATTTTGCAACTCCTACTTTGGGGGATTTTGGCGTTATTCTGGACTTGGCAGCGCTGCTACTGGTTGGCATTATTTTGCTTTTGCTGGTTGTGCCTTCGGTAGTGTGGATCTGTTGCTGCTGGTGTTTATATTTCCGTTGGTTCAGTCTATGCTTGATGTTTTGATTGCGATGCCCAAATTCCTCGCGAGTTTAGGAGCAGCGTGTGCTTTGATTCGTTCATTGCCAGTGCCATTATTTCCGTATCAGGAATCAGCCTGTGGCATATTTACAGGTCAACATTCCTGCTGGGGTCTTGGAGGGATCGTTATTGCGCGTTGAAGGCGAAGGAAGTGAAGGCAGAAATGGGGAAGCCCGAGGTGATCTGTAAGTTTGCCCAGGAACGAAAGCATACCAACGTGCCGTAGTGATCATTTATGTGCGCGCTGCAGATAGGTGCATCTACCAGATGGCGGCATATTGAATAAGTGCAACCTCTGTTGCTTCTAAAATGAGTGAAGATTTGTGTCAGCGCGACACAGTTGTAGGGTCGTGCGGGCACTAGCCCGGTCTGACGGCAATGCTCTTTCACAATGACTTGCGAGTTGCCGCGGTTGCGATTGCTCCATTAGGTATATATCGATAGGTGTTGAGAGCCACGATCGGTTGACTAGGGAAGGTGCAGATGTGTGCAGCGAGGAATCGATATCCCTAGAAGATGCAGTGTATGGATGCAACATCGTAAGCCTAACCGATTACTGATGCTATTCTTATTCCGTGTCTAGCTTTTCCCACAAGTGCAGCCTGTCCTTGGGTGCTGCCCCAGTTTTAATCGTAATTTTTGTATTTGCTACAATAGACCGTGCATACGGTGGACGGCGATGTGGAACTAAAGATACCAGCCCTTTCTCGCTCTGGCCGGAAGTTTCTCATTAAAGGAAGAGGTGCCAAAAAGATTGATGACCCTTCTGGGGCAAGAGGGGATCATGTTGTCACTTTGAGAGTAAGCCTGCTTGTAGTCAGACTGATTATAGGCACAGAACAATTGCACCTCGGAGAAGAAACATGAGGTTGTGCAAGCCTCCTTTTTTGTGGAGCCTTCTTCGGACTTCTTCCGCTTGTACCCGGCGTTGTGCCTTCTGTTGCCTAAAGCTTCGACTTTTACCGTAGCAGTCTTTTTGTGGCGTTTCGTTGCTGTCTCTATGTATGCCGTCTCGTGTATAACTTTTTCCTTAGCGCTAATTTACTTTTGCCGTGCCCTGTTCGCCGAGGTATGCGCACTACAGTGTTGTGCCTTTACCAGCAATATATTCGGAATTGTAATCGTCCAATGTTGTGCAGGTGGCTCTGCCAGAGACAGCAACGGCCAAAGATCGCGAGCTGCTAAGACGTCTACGAGAAGCAGAAGTTGTAGGAGAATAATAGCGAGGTCACGTGCAGCATCAAAAGTACAGCACGATTGGTGCAGAGGACAGGGGAACGATGGAGACAGGATACGCAGGCCTTCGTTATTAAATGTCGTGCAGCTTGGTGTACGGCTTCTCTGTAGCTTTTTAAGAATAGGCGAGTGCGCCTCATACAACGTATATATAGGAAACGCGGCGTATTAAGATCGTTTCTATCCTCCTATTGTTTTTGAGAGGCATACACTAATGCGACTAGGAGGATGGACGAACGTAACGTGCCATCCCAGTGGGACAAGGAAAGAAGTTTACATTCATTGCAGATTTCCTCATAAATGCAACGCACGAATCCTGGTACTTTCGCTAGCGTCGCAGCAACATTGGCAACCACAGCAACAAAGCAACGGCTGTATTGACAGGAACTTGAGAATTGATGAATTCACCTGAACCAGCAGCATCGGCACTGCAAAGCAGATATCAGGGGTCAACCATATCTCACAAGCTCTAATGTTTCACAAAGCGCTCGGGCCTCGGGAGCTCCCTACATTTGCCGTCAACTATGCTGCCTGCAGCCAGCAAGCAGATCCACTTACAACAGCTGAAAAGGAGAACTATTGAGGTGCGTTCGCCTGCAAAGCACTGTATCTAGTGTTGCAGGCAGCAACGGGTCTTGCCATTCGTGGACAAACGTGCTCAATATTTGAAATGAAGGAATTCGCTTAGTAATCGCGACGAATACAAGAGAGCTCGATGCAGCTGGATTTCTTAAAGCCTAGAGCCTATAACTCAGACTGCGCGAGCATGAGGCCGCGGCACGGTAGTCTTAGCTCTTCCTTGCGCGCTTACAATGGATGGGCTGCGGATGGCGGTTCGGAAGACAGCAACCATTCCTTAATGAGAACGCCAGTAGGGCAGTTTAATTTGGAGGTGTAAAAACGCATGGCGCTACCGCAACACAGGTACATTCTACTTGTGGTTCCTTGTAAGCTACGAAGAACTTGAAAAGAGAGCGTGATGAAATGCGTGGCACTGATACGGAAATAAGCCATGCATACATGCCTTGCTCCGTGAGCAATTTTAGGTGCCGTTCATTGTCTGTTGCGTTTGGACAGGAGTTTGTACCGCATCTAGTATGCCAGTGAGACCGTCTCGAAACTGGGAAATAGACATTGCCACCTGGTGACGCCGTTAAAGCTACTGCCAGTACTAGCGGAAAAAGGTTACGGACTTCTTTGTGCTCCTATGGGCTCTTATGTTCCGCATTTTTGCTGGATTAGAAAGGCTTTGACCAGATACCAGACGCGACAATGCACTGAACAGGCACATAAACTGTTGAGCCCTGTCATATGAGTGCAAGATGCTGTTTAAGAAGAAATATAGTGCAAGGAGTTCGGACTTTTCTGGAGCCACCACCCCTCAACGGAGTCAGGCAGATGCGAAGACACGGATTCTGATGCAGCCAGCTGAACAGAACCAGCTGCAGACGCTTTCGCGTTTGTTCTTGCCTTGTCGCTTCGTCAAGAAGAGCGGAAACGGACAGGCGCCACAACGGACACAAACAAATGAACATTTGGCACATACTTAGGCACGCAGCGCTGTAGCTTATCAACAAATCCATGTTAACAGGCGAGATTAAAAGAGAATTCCCACAACTGCATCATGCAGACGAACCACAGGCATGCACTCTTGGTGCTGTGGACACCGTAAGTGTAAACTTAAGAGTCGCTAGAGATAAGCCCAGATAGGCCCTGCCCACACTGAAGTTCCGGACACCTTCAAATCTGCACAGGCCGTTCCAGCGAGGCGACCCTCTAGCACTTGGCTGGCAGCATCAATCACCTTGTCGTCAAATCCTCTCGCCAAACGCGAAGTGTAAACGACAGCCAGCTATGGAAGGCATAATGGGCACAATCTTTGCTGCAGAGAATTGCTTCGTCGATTGAATCTCCGGTGCAGCCCACAAGCGAACGAGGTGGAGTTGTGGTGACCTGTCTGAGCTGGAATGAAAAGGCAAATTTCACGGGGAGGTGGCCAAGCAGCCGCCTGCGCTAGCATAGCTTATCATGGCCGCCTCCTAACATTATCAGCCAAACATAATAGAAAGTACCCTACAGAGCGACTACAGGCCGCGATGTACTTTCCGCCAGTCGCGCCGCAAGAGATTCGAGCGTACATGCAAGCACGTCAACACCCTGACAAACATCAAGGAAGGCATCAGAAAAGGGAAGTCAGTAAGACCATCTGTTCCACTTGTAAGCACGGGATGTAAGCACACACAGCTTGCCAGGCAGTGGTGCCTGACGCCACTGCTTTTACTCCCGCTCACCTTTTCGACTTGCCGAATTCCCAGTCGTTCGTTTGGTAGGTGGGCATTGTCGCTGGCCTGCCCAAATGGCAACTGACAAACTGCAACTTCATCTGAGCCCTGGCATTGGCCCAGGGGCCCAGGAAGCCTCCGAAAGGCGTCGGCAAGAAACGGAATTGCTGGCATGGAGCCCCCTTCTCGTACGTAGAGTGGCTCAACACCCCAAACCTGTTAAAACAAAAATGATCGTGGCGTTTAAGCCATGAGTTCCTCGTGATTGCTGATAAACAGGATACACGGTGGCTGCGGAAAGATACGGCGCAGCCGCAGCCAGTGCGACACTCATATGTGCTCAGCTAACCGTTGCCTTGTTGCTCACCTCTTTGATCGCTGCATGTGCTGCCCCGTATAATGCACGCGTTCTGGGCGCATTCAAATCTGCCCGCCAGGAACGTCCTTGGCGGAGGCACTGAACTGCCAGTTTGCTCGCCGAAGATGCTTTTTTGAATGACTCTTGAAGGTAGTCACGAATTAGAGTGAATATTTCCTTAGGCCCCTGAGATGGCAAAGAATGAAGTTTTTTAGCTGTCATCCTTCGTAAAAACACTATTTGGGGAACATTCACTGAATGCGGTCCCAACTGTGACAGCGGGAGTGTTAAAAGTACCTGCTGGGGCACAAGACGCAAACTGATTTCTGCGCAAACAGTTGAAGGGATGACGCGCATAGCTCCTCCAGCATGGGGGCATTTCCCCTTTAAAGACGCATCTATGCCCAGCAAAGACATTGACGGTTCCAGCCAACTGAAAAATAACAACGAGCGTCTTATACCCAATGATACAACAAGGTTTTGGTCGACGCATAATGCTAGGATACATCTGCCACATGCGGGTCCCTACAACAGCACGTAGCGGCTCAGCCCTCTCTCACAACAATTAGCGCGAGCAAGATGAGTCGCAGTCTCAGATTGGCTTCAGTGATCAGGTGTCACCTTTTCCGAAGAAGCTCGTTGGGGTCGCTAGTTCCGCCGGCAGATGCACGCTGTACCCACCCAGTCTTCACGGAATCGGCCGCAGCCTTGACGCGCTGTAACTGAAAGAGCAGCAGTGCAAAGTGACACTGCTCGGTTCAATCCATTTAGCCACTGCAGTTCCTTTGATAACCAGCAGGCTCTTGACTTTCACCCTTTCCTGTAAAATTTGGCGAGCGTACAACTACAAATGCGTGCTTTCTCGCTGCTTACCTCTGCGTAATCGGGGGGCTGAACAGCGTCATAGAAACGGGGGATTTTCACGCGTCCAGTTGAAGGGTCATACATCTGGCTCAATAATTGCACCAAGCTCTGTATCAGCATACAATGCAGTATCTCTTTTTTTGTGGGAACAAGCAAATCCAAGTAAATAAAAGCACGTGGACACAGAACACTTGTGTGGGGCCCTGGCACTGGCGCCAAAACATACCTGCATTGGCTCCTCCACGGCACCCCCATGCACTCCTGAGTGATAGCCGCTGTCTTCGGCGCCACCAGTGGCCTCAACTCGAATGTCCAGCACCCCACGCATGCCGTAGCTACCATGAAAATATCAGCACATACAGCCCGTTCTACATATGTGAAGCTGTCCATGCCTATACATCCAGTCAGCAGATGACATGTGTGAACTCCGCTTACACAAGGCATGGAGTTACGTCATCAGCCCAATAGCTGTTGTTGCAGATGAGGAATCGCGCTCCGTGAAGCCAGCTTGCCTTTTGCGCCACAGCATCAGCCAAGCCTGAGTGCACCCGATGCCACAAGAAAACATGCTTATAGGACTACGAGAAAGCGCTGTAACAAGTGAGCTAGAAGCTTTCAAGCAAGTGGCCCATGGCTTGCCAGCCATGGGCCACTTGCTTGAAAGCTTTGCCGCACGCCTTTCCATGCCGCAATTTCCAAAGCATGCAGCAGATCAAAATCGATGCGTCCAGTAGCTAACAGCAGCTATTCTAACGTAGAGTCTTTAGCAGCTGCCTGTGAAGAAGCACGTAGTCTTCCAATTGCCGAGGTAGGGATGACTTACCAACGCTACCATTCTCCTCATCTCCCTCGCATATCCACACGAAGTTGAAGGGAATTGCAGGGTCGCTCTTAACTGGCGCAGGATTCTGCGTAGCTGAAGCTTCGCCGGAATCCAGGTGCTGAGAACACCGTTCGTATAATGCCTGACTTGCCTTGTATTTCCTCCTCCATTCAGATATAAAGTGCTTCACGGCCAGCAAGGAGCAGATAATGGGACCCTTATTGTCTGTAACTCCTCTTCCGTATATATACCCATCTTTGCAATGGATCTTCCACGGATTCGTGTGCCATCCTGTGCCGTGCCACCCCGGAGAGTTGCTTCGAGCTCCCTGATGCTTTGTCATCTGAGTAACCGAATTAGAGCTACTCCGGGCTCCTTGTTGGTTGGACGGCGGAACAGCTGTCCGCGTGCGTGTCCTTGGAGAAGCAGAAACAGTCACAGGCGAGGCTGAGCCTTCCGACACATCCGAAGAAGCCGGAACAGAAGAAGGAGAGGTACCGCCTGCTGATACAACGTCATAGTGAGAATAGAATACGATTGTGGGGTGGTGCGGATTTGTTCCAAGACGGCCAAATACTACAGGATGCGGCTGTCCCTCCCACTGGTCGCCGTGAAACTCTGACAAGACCGCTGACCGCTGAGGCCACACAATATCCACCGTTGCTCCAAGCGCTTGCTCAAGAAGCTGTGCTACAAATTTGGCGGCGCCTATACAACCAGTAACGTGTCGGGGACATCGTGAGGCGGAAACGGATTTGTATGCGACAAATTGAGCAAGCAAAGGTAAAAAGTCTCTTCGGCGGGGCTCTAGCCCTGTCTTCATCGTCAAGGATGGCAAGGATGGCATCGACGCTCCAGGAGTAATGACCATGCCACTAAGCCGGTTGGCACATAATAGACGCTGCGCGTTCATCGGAATGGCTCTCGTTCCCTCTCGCGACCCATCAGCAGCCCCGTTTTCTGCATTTGCAGGACTTAAGGCGTTCTGGAGGGCTTCGCCCGCTGTGTCTTTCTTGTCCGCGCTACCCTCAGTAGGGCCGTTAGTCTCGGTCACAGCGAAATCACATGCTGAGGACCCTTCACAGCTCGTTGGTTTTACGTGGTCCTCTCCTACAGATCCCTCATCGCCTAAATCTCTCTCGTTGATATTCCAGACGCCTAACTTTCCGTCGCCACGGCCTGCCCATAATTGTAGGCCGCCTGGCCCTTTGCCGCAACTAGCAAATGCGGCCCCTAAAGACCTTTCGGAGCTCCCACTAATGTGCTCAGAGAAAAAAGAGGCATCTGACACTAGCAAAAGACCCGTGAAAGACACGCCTCTTTCTTGGCCTTCATGAGAGCATGGCCCAAAGGCGTGGTGCGCTGCAGTGCACGAAAAGTGCCCGCTTTCTGCAAATGATGGGGACGGGTTCAGACTGAGTTGGAAGGCCACAACCATCAAGTCGAGCTGCCAGACAAATAGCTCACCGTTTGCAGACCCGCTGATTAGGATATTGCGCGATGCGTCAGCAGCGAGGGCCAACACCTCGGAAGTGTGGGCATTTAAAGTCTGTATGCAAACGAACTGCTCCAGAGCCCAGACGCGGATACTGCTATCTCGGCTGCCACTAAACAAAAGACCCTGAAGTGAGTGACCAACCTCGTCAGAATCTCTAGTGCACTCAGCTTGAGGACTTGTTATGTGGAGACGCTCTCCAGAGTTGCGCAGCTCACGACAGAGCGACTCTACGGGAGCTTCAGTGTACGCCACACATAGGACCCCGCCATGGTGTCCAGAGAGTTCACCGACTAAGCTTCCATTCTCTCCCCACAAGAGCAGCCGACCATCGCCTCCACCGCTGCAGATGACTCCTTTGCCACAGCTAGTGAGACATTCCACGAAACCATTGTGTCCACTTTCATCCAGCCAGGGACCCACTAAGGACTGATGAGAGTGCTGACGCTGAACGCCGGATTGTTCAAAGGGCAAAAAGCGCATCTCTATCTTTAGTCCCCCATCCTTTCTGGACGGCTGTGCCACAATCTTGAGACTTGAAGTGCTAGTCACGACCCTGTACGTGCCTGGAGAAGCGGAGGCGGCAGCTCCTTCAGGTAGGGGAACCTCAAGTTCATGGGGAGCTTCGAAACAGTATACTGTGCCGGTAGGAGGATAGAGGCAGCCAGGTCTCCTGGAGCGGCAGCATTTCGTGGACCAGAAAGTCGTCGCTGCATGCGATGCATGCAGCGTTACACAGCGAAGACTCCGGGCAAAGCCAGAAAGGAGACGTCCAAATGCCTCATACTTTGCCAGACCCGAAGAAAGACAAGGTGAACACGATGCACTTCCGCCTTGTTGAATTGGTGATCGGCCAGCTTGTTGCCTGCTGCCAGCGCACTTTTGACCTCCGGTGAAGAGAGAGCCTAGGGACTCCCTTTCTTGTTCACCTGAAAACTGAACCTTCACTTGGCCAGATGCGAGAGTTTTCAGCTCAAAATCTCGAGACACACGGAGGGAAAGAGACTGCTGCTGAGCTGGCTGGAAGGACACAGCGTTCGCCAGGACAGACACCATAACTTGCGTGTGGCGAAAGTAGCGCAGTAAGTCACTGAGAAACACTGCACCTATCTTGGCAGACTGAAACCCAATGAAAAGGAGTATGTTGCATCCTCTGTCCTCAATGAATGGACTTGGTTGAACTTTATGCAGATCTGCTGTACAATGCAAGGCAGCAACTGGGGAAGACGGCGTATATTCGTTAGAGACTCCTCCACTCGAATCTAGCCGCATCGCTGCACGTATGCCTTGCATGCAAGCATCACATGCACTCACAGTGCAGATGCGTCTGGACGGATCATGCCGGCTTCCTGTCGTATGGGCACCATGGCCCGAGCAGTCACTCACTAACAAGGAAAGAACGTCTCCTTGATGAGGAAGGAATGTGAGACGCACGGCAAGCAAATCGTCAGCGGCGATTGATATTCTAGGTCCGTCGAGAAGAACCTGTATGCCGCTAAGTAAGCGGGGCTCACGACCTCCGAAAACAAGGGGAGAAAGATCCCAGACAGCCAAAGAGGTATCGCTGCCCCCGGTCACCAAGAATATTTCTGGAACGACAGAGCCACAATCTTTGCATGCAATGTTCTGGCTCGCGCTCAGAGAACCGTTCCTCAGAGTATTTGCATGGACAGCCATAGCCAGTACACCACCTTCATGAGCTTGAAAAGAGATAGGTGCGACAGACGCGCTCGTAGCGTCGTAAACAACAACTTCGCCACTCTGCATACCCGCAAAAACGAACGTCTTTGCCACTACAGGGAGACATGGTGATGCCGACGCCGCAGAAGATAGATCCCTCTCAGTCTCTTCATTACTATTTGTTACATATATCATGATTGTTTCGAGACATAAGATGGCACAAGAGCCTGCAATCAGTTCGTAGCACTGCTGGCTAGCTCCAAGTGTCTCTGAATTAAGGTCTGCATGGTATAGATTCGTCGACGGAATGCCCGACGACATTGTGGATGAGCCACACGTGCTATGAGATTGGCCGTCTTCTACTGCAGCGACAGCCTGCCTCTGCACTTGGGCTGCTTGAATTTGCTTCTCCAACCTTTCCAGCTTAATTTTCAAAGCTTGCCAGGCCTTGTCCCTTTCTTCCTTATCGCATGGCTCAATTCCTGCCGCTACTTCACGCACAATATTTTCCATAGATCGTAGCATCATCACCGCTAACTCGTCAGACACTCCAGGAGTCCCCATAGAACCACCAGAAGAAGCTATTTCTAGCAACGATTCGAAATCCCCTTCAATCCTATTTGCCAAAGACTCCGCTAGACCCTTGCGCAGAGTGATCTGCTTGTCGAAAGGGGGCAAGCTCGTCTCCTGGGTTGATCCTAGAAAAACAGAACTGCGGCGCCGCCGAAGCGGTGAAGGCAGGTACCCAACACTCGCAATCGGATAAAGTAACAGATCTATTGCAGGCGTTATCAGAATCATTGTGTTGCGTGGAACTGGCATCCAATCTTCCGGGTTAGAAGTCAAAGGCTCGCTTGTCACTATACATATGTCGGTCCTGAAGAGCAAAAACCCCACATGCCAATTTCCTAGGGCAAAAACCATCTAACACTGACTCTACCTGCCAACCGTCAGTTCCGCTTGTGAAGTTGGGGAAGAAAGGGATAATTGCTTAGAACAGTGGGAGTGCTGCAACTGTTAACGCTCCAAAGGCGAAAAGTGGGATATCTGAGCAGCCAAATGCTCTGGAGCGCCCTTCGCAAAGCCACCTTTTGTCTCTGTGGGTCATGCGAAACTCGCCGCAAGTTTCTTCTTGTTGTTGCCACGCCGTTCCAGTAGCAAAATAGAGGCTCGCTGGCATCGCCGGGCTAGTTTCCCCAGTCATGTCCGGTACAGTGGATGACTTTCCTGACTCTGCAGCCATAGAAATTATTACAGCAAGCACACTTATTGTTGAACTGCTTACTGCAGTAAGCGCATCTTAGCTGTGCTTCCCAGCATACCGTGTTGCCAGTCGAAAAACGCTCATGCCATTACCGCGTTGAACAAGCATTGCTCGAATACCGACCATGATGTATCCCACAGCCCCCTGCCGACGTATCGACTCAAGACTGCGAGCTCGTAGCCAATCTTAGGCACTGTGTCACTCTGCGTTGACCAACAGGTGGACTGCCTCACCGTAGGCTACTTCTTGAGCATTTGTGACAAATCTTGTGGCAACAATGCTTTCACCATCCGATACGACAATATTTATTAGTGTGATTTCTTCGATCTTTTCCTTGTCAAGCAGCCAGCAGATCGTAGCAATCATCTGCTCCACAGCTTCTTTCATCGCAGAATGTGTTGAACGTTCTGTGGGGCTGTTCGGAAGTAGGGCTAAAAAAACCGCGAACAGGCAGGCGCTGTCGATACAACTATTAGTTATCGCAAAGGAAAACATCGGATCGGGTAGAAGGCTTAGCAAATCGCTGCAAAGGTAGAAATTCGACACAATTTGTGCGTTTTTCAACCAATGCAGAGGGCGCAACAGCCACCTAGAAGTCCACAGCTCTGCATCGTGAACGCTGAAACTCTATTCACACTAGACCCGTCAACTCTTCAGAGAACTCTGGACGTTTCTTGGCGAAACTGCGAGTGGAATGTTTATCTGACCAAGCTCAAAGAGATACCTTACCGGCGAATTTTGTTAAAGCCGCCGACGCTCCCATTATGCATGAACATGAAACGGCCACAACGAAAAGGGTGGCAGCACAGTTCTGTGCTGACGCTGCCATTAGCCACTGCCCAAGGTGGAAGCCCACCGGCACAACCTGTGCATTGTGACCAGCCTAGAGTGCTGCTCGCTGCTCTCACATGGGCGAAGAACAAACGACTTGAGATCTGCGAAAATAAGAGCCCAGAAAGGCACTGTTCAGAAATTATTCGCTAAAGGCAGCGCTACGATGGCTGCAGGCGAAGTGGATGCGTGAGCTCTATGCGCCTTGCACCTGAGGCTGAAACTGGCTTTATACGAGGAGCAAAACATCTCGTTGAGAGTCGAGTAACCGGTGCATATATCTACATGTGCGTGGTTGAAGTAAAGGTTGACAATTTTATCGTTAACTGCATCGTAAAAGCACCCTAACCCAGCACCCACACCTTTTCAGCGAGATTGTATAGATTACGGTCTGCCCATGCCGGCTTTAGGGACGTAAACACGCAGGCCCCTCCATCGTCTTCGAACGAAGAATCGTTGGTGACGGCGGCCTCACTATCAGGCACTGTTTTCCCATTCGTACTGTTTCGATTACTGTTACATGCCCGCAAAAGGCTCAAGCTTGTGCCAGGTATGGTGCTGTTGGAGCCCTTAGTGATATACCAGCCCACCCCGAATCCATCCCCATTTAACGAGGCTTTCTGGTAAGCGTTCCGAATATCATCTTGCGGTAGCCGCTCCTGTTGAAGACGCAGAATCGTAACCAGACAGTTTCTTCATTTGGGATGAAGCAGGAAAAGATGAGGCTGCCAGAGCTTGACGGATTCGGTGTCACGGGATCTTCACAAAGTAATATTGACGTATGCCAATCCATCAGCGTTCGTATTTTGCAGGCGACTGGGTTCGCCCCACTTGACACACCTGACAATTAAAAGACTGCTGAATGATACTGCGTCGTGGCCTCGTGAGAATATCTGCGAGGAGAATCGGCTCTCCACGGGTAATTATGGCTGTGAGGCGGCACATTGGCACGTTGTGCTGCGAAGCCTGGGTCCGGTGGCCGGGCAAGTGAACAACTGCCACGGCGTTAGTCCATGGCTTCTCCGCTAAGAAGAAGGCTCATAAAAAAAAGAGAAGACCCTGATTCAATGCGACACTGAACTGGGATCCCGTGACTCAGCGCTACTAGATGTTACACAAACATGGTGCTCAAGGGCCCCCTGGGCAGATTATTGCGGTTCATGAGCTGCTCGAGGGTCCTGGCACTAGAAATGCAGTTGTCGTAAAGATAAGCCCCATATTTACACAATATGACGTCGAATTTCAATCTAATCACATCAAGGCCGTTTGTGTCTCGTGGGCCGTGTAACGGGGCCGTTGGCGCATTTTCCTTAACCTCCCGGTCTGCCCCAATAAACAACCAAATCTAGCAAATCAGGGACATCAGAGCTTAGGCGAGAAAAAAAATGAATTATTAATTTAATAGCGAGACATTAACTTGGCCGGCGCCGCTGCGTTTGGTGCCAACGGTACTCAAAGTGATGACGTTGGAAGTGGAGCACAGCGAAGCTGCGGCAGCTTACAGACTTCCACTGTATGTGTTGAATCTCTCCAAAAACTTTAAAATTTGGGACTAGTAGAGCAATACCAATGAAGGGGCAGTGGCGGACGGTGTAGTGACGTGCTGCGCGCACTATATCCAGCGGGTGAGGCGTGTACTGCATATGGAGAGGATTTAAATGTTTCATTTGAGCATGGGTAATGGGCCAATTCAGCAATAGTCAAAAAGCTTTCAAATATATTCAAAAGGTACCGAGAAGATAATTGACGAGGGCTGAGAATTACGTCCTTCAAACACCTCCGAAACTGAGCTCAAAGGCCAGAAGACAACGGGCGTGTCACCCAATCCAACGCATGCCTGTAATCCTCTGCAGCTGCATTAGAGCTTAAGCCAGCAAGGGCCTCAACGTGCAGCATCATGATTTGCGCTTGGTTGTGCTGGGAAAGATCCCCCTCGGCTCTCCCACTTTTCAACGGCTGTCCTTGGCATTTCTTTTTGTCTTAAAGTGATCCTCTAATGCTCTCCGCAGAAGCTGCCGCCTCTCCAGCAGAATTGCAGAAACAAAAAAGACAAAGCCTTCCATCTACTTGGTGTGCTTCTCACGTACGCTCCAGCTAACACTTCCTTAGCACTTTCTAACTAGCCGCAGAGCCCAAATCAATTAAAATCTCTGCCGGCGCCACCTGAATCAGGAAGCTGGAACTTCGTTGTTTAGGATTCCAAGAAATTGATGCCTCTACCATGGCAAGTAACAGCTTCGCGACAGCTCCAACTTGTGCAGAAGAATTCGTGCCTCTTCCTGTGCAGGCATTCTGTGAAGAAGTGCGTAGCATTTGTGTGTGAGTGGCTTTTCGCGTACTTCGGCAGTAATGAAAGGTAAAAGGCGGTCTGGTGCATTACCGAGTTGCAAATCTGAACAGAAATGTGTTCTCTCACGCGGGCCAAGAGAGCTGCGCAAGTTGTCTGCGCTGTTTCTTGGTGACCTTCGCATGAAATAAATTCCAGCTGCTTGTTATACAAGCAGCTGGAATGATATGATACAAAGCCGTAGTCGTTTAGTTGTAAAACAACGCTAAGACAACAAACGGAAACTACCGTTCGGCCACAAGAGTCCCTGCAGCCTTGCGCAGAGCCCAGTCAAAGCGGCTTGCCCTTTTGCTCCTCAGCACCGATTAACAGGTTAAGTTACCTCATCAGACGAACGCTTGCACAGCGGGTACTTCATTTCCTAAAGCGCAGATCCGTAAAGAAGTGGTTAGGAAAACGCAGTATCTTTCTGGACATTACCATTGTTCGGTGTCGAAAAGGTGGCAGAGTCATCGTCTGTCTCGGAGATCAAGTGCAGCTCTCATAGGGCTGGCAGCTGCATATATCTGCTGCCTCTTCGCATTCCTGCGGAAAAGGGGCCACAAGCATAAATGCACCTTCAGTGAGGCACCAAAAAGGTTGCCGTTTCTAAGGCGTGGATAGGCATGTGAAAATAAAAGCTGCATCAATAAGCAAATTGCTTCGTCTTTCCTTGACGTCTCTGGAGATGTTCTCATCTTACTTGAGTAACTGAGGCAAGCAACTCTGACCCCTTTGTTGGCGCAGAAAAAACAGCTTCGGCGTTTTCAATTCGCGACGCGTACATCGATGCTGAGATCCCACCCATTGGACGGACAGTGCGAGTTCCACATGAGTAAAACGAAGGCTCCTTTGAGCTCCAGCTTTAATTGAAAAGCCAGACCCCCTAAAGGATAGCCTTACCAAGGGTGCAGAGTACTACTTTAATGGCCGCCATTAGAAGTAGCTCCAGTAATCCAAATAAGGCAACGCGCAACGACACCCCGTAAAAGATGAAAAGCGCATATACTGCGTAAAAGCCAGATGCACACATTTTCACCAGAAAAGAGTGGGAAGGCGAAGCATACTGTCATACTGCGCCAGCCATAATGTGGCGAAAACACTTCAGTTGTGACTACGAGGCTGTACGCACTGTCGCTAGCCTACCGAACTCTTACCGATCAGATGCTTTGGCATCGTTGCAGCAACAGCCATGCACAAGAGCTGCTCCTGCCTAGCATCTCCCGCTAATAAAAACCAAAAGCCAACGAGAATGCAAAACAGGTCGGCAAAGGGAGGCAAGGAAATCGCCACAATCAGTAGGCCCCAGGTGGTGCCGGCGAAACTCTGCTCCAGACCAACCCACTTTGCTATAGCGGTCCCAGCCGGAGAAAGACTCACACCAGAGCTTTCCATTGGAGGTGAGACGACTAGCAGGTCTGAAACACCGTTATTAGAAGATTCGCCGCGAAACCAAAGCGAGTTTAGCGGAACAATCCAAGCTCGACTGTTTGCTGTCGTTGGGGCGGCCGCCGGAAAGGGTTGCGGCCGGTAAGCTACAAATGAGGTACCGGTCAGTCCAAATAAATAGAAACCTGTTGCCACCATGTGAATTATGTGGACTGCCAAAGCTGCAGTTAAGACGTAAGCTCTGAGAAAACAGCGAATTCGACGAAACAAACAGAAGGAAAGATTGCCCCCACAAAGCATTTCCAGAGGCAGCGACCTTAATGCCAAAGTTTGTGGAATGCGTGTACAGCTCAATATCTATTTCTTTGTATATATACATGTGTCTGCGAGTACAGCTGAAAGGCTTGCTCTTAACAGATATGCGCGCGAGCGAACGAGAAGCGAGCAGCATTTACCCGTGACTCTACTTTTGCATGGCTTCAGTTGTACAGCAGCACAGCTGTATGCCGGCATGAGTATGCAAAAACGCTGTGAGAAAGACCTGCCTTTCCATCTCCGTTGGGGAGCTTCGAAAGCGCAGACGCCTCCACGTGAGCTGCAAAAGGGCCAAAGGGTGAAGGTCACGTCTTCGTGATGCTTGGGTTCCTCGATCCCCCGAAGAGCACTCTTCGAAACTACTTGCCTCTGGGCTCACTGCGCCAGTTGTTGTGATGCGTGACACCAATCCCGAGTCGTGGATGATAGCTGCATCTGCGTCGTCTTTCCCTGTCCCCAGTTTGGCAAGTGCACTTTTTTGAAGAGCCTGGACTGCATCCCTGAGGTGCTGCGCGTCTGCACCTGCAGATCGCCTAGCTGCATCAGCAAGGCACATGACTGGGCATGCTATAGCCTCACCAGCAGGTTCTGTGGTGCCTCCAAGTGCATCTCCGTGAGGCGACAATGAACTTGTCGGCTGAGACTCCGGAGACGACAGATCGCTAGAAGAGCCAGTAACTTTCCGACCTCCTCTGAATCCGCTCGGCATGTGATGCCCTGGGGAGAATAAAGATGGCCTGTCAGAATACTTCTGTGGAACGCCAAGGCACCCAGGGGCTCCAGAGCAATACGAGCCAGGAAATGCTGGGCCGTAGCCCCAGAGTGGGACGGACTTCTGAAGCGACGTCGCAGCAGCAGCGGTGTATGGAGCAAGAGGCTGGTTACTTGGAGACAATCGGCGGGGGTCCAGTGGAGAGGTTACCGTCATAAAAGAAGCTGGTGGGAAGGAGGGTACGACAACCGCTTCAATATCTTCATTCCTGGAAACCCCTCTCTCCCTCGTGTTTGAAGCTGGCTGTGACCCCTCCCCATCGGTCTCAGGGGCTTCTTCCTTGATAACTAAGGCAAGAACTGCCTCAGTTTCAACAAATTCTGGGTTCTCCTTTTCTCTCTGCTTGTAGTTGGTATTCACAGCCTGCTGCCGTGGTCCTGGCAGGCAGGTATCTCGTGAAGTTGTAAAGAATCCCCTCTCCCCAACAACAAGGCTCTCTGACCTCCCTTCAGCAGTATTGGACACCGACGAACATCTCCCTGATGCCTTGAACTCAGGGATTGTTTCGCTGGTATCTTGAACGCAGTTGTTACGACGCAAGCTATCAAGCAGGGCAGACGGAGATGAAGCAGCTCGCAATAAAAAGGAGCCAGTGCCGAGAGACCCTTGAAGCATTGGGGCTCCTGAGTCTCCGTACCTTCCCGTTCCTCTCTCGAAGTACTGTACTCCAGAGCACCTAATTCTGTCATCGGGTGGTAGTGGGGGCCTCTTCGCGTAGCGCTTCGGTGCGGCCGCGTGCATCTTCCTGTCTTCCTCAGGAGAGCCGGTTGCTCGCTTGACTCCATCGTTCCTATTGACAAAGCCATGGCTTGCAAGCACAACCACAGCAGCCCCGATGCCGTGAGGCTTCAATAGCCTGTCACTCATGAGACGAATTCCTTCAGACAAGCGAGCCACAGTTCGAAGGGCAAACAGGGGCCCGCCCATCAGCAATCCAAAGGCTCTACCGCCTGACCCTTCAGGAATTTGCGGCAGTTGCAGTTTCCCACATCTTGTGCATCTTGAAAACGGATGTTGTTTCCAGGGGCTTCCTGAGAGTCCTCTTGCTAATGGCGGAAGCCTAGGAGGTCTCATCCATTTCCCAGTATTCTGATCGTGTCCATCGTGTTGCTGCCTTCCCCCTGGTTCTATAGAATGAAGACTATAACTGGTTCCTGCGAAGGCTCTGAGAGAACTCAACTCCTCCGCTGTAAGCTCCTTGACCTTCGAACTGAAAAAATTAGCTATGCAAGCCCATACTGAGGGAGACGCTAACTCTTCCAAGGCCCCCTGCAGCGGATCCGCAGGGCTGGCGGTTCCATTAGACTCGCGTGGTGCCTGAGGAGTCCTGGGGGTTCTAGGCCTTCGGAGGCCCCGGGAGAGGCCAAAAGGCACAACTCGTCCATCACCTTGAGTGAGTAGAATCATTGGTAGCTGAGGTGAGCAACGGTAATCTAAGATGTTTCTGTCCAGATCCAAGACATCAACAAAACCCAGAGTGCAGTCTGGGTCACAGCCGAACTTCAGGGCGAAGGACAGCTCTCTAGCTCGTATGCTTCGCCAAAAAGAAAGGGAGCCCGCGGCCTTGGCATCCAAGTTTTTGTAGGCATGCCTCTCTGAGCAGAGAATAGGAAAGAGAGAGACCAAGGACGGTTTTCGCCTCCACATGGAAGTGCGAAAGAGACCGCCTTCCGCCGTCCCTGAGGGTACCCCAGAAAGAGCACTGCACAGAGCTATCATTTTATCTGCTCTGCGGGCCCTCGCTGCACGTAGAAGCAACGATGCAAGGGCCGGATAGAGAAAACAGAGCGCTCCATAGAGTCTGACAAAGGAACGGCTGAAGCCGCAAACCGAGTTCACTTCTGTTGCAAATGCAGCGAACCGGTGAGGGTTTATATGCGGGTCCAGGAACGGAGGAGGCTGCCCGTCCAAGCCCCATGGAGAGTCCGGAGAGTTACGCCCATGCAGATAAATACGCAAAACGTGGAAAGGCAAGTCTTCTGATGTGAGGTGGCGCACCGCCAAGTGCATCAAACGCTTCTCTTTTGACCCTCCTAGGTACCCTAGCGAGCTCGATGGCGACGGCTGCAGCCCTCCAAAACTACAAGATGCCGCTGCGCACTCCTGCAGGCCTCCCGAAGTGGCATAAAAAGCAGGAAAACCAAACAGCGTCCTGTAGGTCCACCCCTGCTGTCCCCGTCTACGGGCGATCTCTCGACAGAGGGCAGCCAGGCCCAATAACACGAAGCATATAGCCCCTACAGGAACCAGAACTGCACAGCAAAGCAGCTGCTCGACTATAAAGAGGAAAGGCGGGAGGCACCGTGGGTTTATCGACGCATCTGGGAGGCCAGCTGCGCAGGCAAAGGGGCAGTGCGGACCCCCAACTGCTTCCCGCGTGTATATTGCATCGTCTGATGGCTTGTTCGTGCAGCTTAGACAGGCCTCGCCTCCCTCAATCGAGTAAAAGCCAACAGGGCACGGGCTGCAACGCCAACCTGCATAGCCAGGAGGACAGCCCAGAGGGCTTCGTACCTTTCCTGGAGACCCACGGTGCCCTAGAGGCAAATGCAGCGTGCCACAAGCTGGGGACGGGTCACTTTCCCCTCCTCCTACTCTCAGCGACCCACTAAACCCCCCAGCGTATTCTGAAGGTCTCAGCCATGGAACAAAGGCACTGAATCTTGAGTAGACTTCCAGCCCTTTTCCCGTTTCCTCGTACTCCTTCCCCGCTTGGCTGCTTATTTCAATACTGCCTTTCGCACGGGAAGACTGACTTTTGACAAGATCTTTCCGTATCCAGTAGAACGACGTCGGATTCCACAGAAAGTCTATGGCGCCGCCGCCTCCTCCACCTCCCGTGCACCGGCCACCGTGGCCGCCTTTAGCGGATATGGTACCATGCCCCAAAAGTGCTCCTGTTTCAATGACGACTGAACCCCCAGCTCCTCCTCCTTGCCCAAGCTGCGCTGGATCAGCAAAAATACCCGACAACTGGCAAGGTACGCTGCTTAAAGAGTGGATCCCTTCAGCAGCGACTTGGAACTCCCTTGGACCCGAGTTGCCCCTCTTCCCCTGACTAAAAAACGAGCTCACTTCGGGAAACAGGTGGCGTGTGTCAGCATTCAGCCCATCGGCGGCTGCAGTGTTTTCTTTCGCTGCCGATGGTAAGCTCACATCAGACGCCACTGTGTTTTTGCGTCCTTCAGCTCCTTCGTCAGAGGCAATGCGAGTCTTTGGAGGCGCGTCAGCAACCGAAGGAGCTAAGGCTACGCATTTGTTGTTCTCTACTTCGATGTCAATAATTGCTTCCTGCATCGGCTCTCCCCCGCCACCATCAGCCAATACCTGGCCCTCTACCGTCACTGTCTGCCCCTGGATCCATACAAGACCACCTCCGCTGCCAGCTCTTGCCAAGTCTCCCCCCCCACCCGATGCGCTTTCGGTGGAGGCATAAAGGCAGGAGCTATTCCCCACGCGAACTGGTTTCACCTTAAATAGGGGGCTGGGCACATGAGGCTTGTTCGGCATCACTTGCGATTCCCCGTCGTAACTAGGTCCCCCACTGCCACTGCACGGCTTGCCTGTCAATGCGTGGACTCCATCTCCTCCAGGACCCACATGACCGCCTCCACCTCCCCCGCAGAGTGCAGATTGATCAACTAAAGATGGTGCAACGGGTTCCCCATCCCTTGACTGCGGAGCCTCTACAGCAACGCCTCTGCTGCCTGCCCCGGGTCCTGAAAAGGTGACGGAGGAGAAATAGAAAAGGCTCATAATGGAAAGGGGCAGAAGCACACGCCTTAAGAAGAAAGAAGCAAGACCCTACAACAGCAAATGTAAATTGCAAATTTACTCACCATCTTAGCAGCCTGACCGAACGATGTGCATTCCAGGGACAAAAGCAGAGGGGCGCTTAAGGGACTTCTATATGCAGTTTTCGGATAAGTGGCCCACGTGTAGAAGTCAGGAAAATACGGACGTTTCTTAGGAGCAGTAATCACATTTTGGCACGTAAGTAGCAAAATTCTGTTGTCCAACATTCTTACCATGAGCAGGCTGGCACCCCCTTCGACTAGCATCTACTGTTCCCCTCAGCTCCGTGTTGCCGCGATTTCCGCATAGCAGAAGCGCTCCCCCAACAAGGGAGGCCCCGGACTCTAGCAGCAGGCTCTCGCCAGCAAATACAGCAGCATCTAGATAACTCCACGGCACTGCCCCACCCAGTAATAGGGCTTCAGCGTCCTCCAAACTCCAGGCTGTGGCCGTGTCTTCAAGATCCCGGGGCTTCTCGGCGATCACAGAGGCTGTGACAGAAGAGTCCTTGCCAGGCAGTTCAGTGCTTTCGGAGTAAACTGACTCAAACGACGCGGTGGGCCCCTTCACCAAAGAAGGAATATTCAGGGGCCCTGGGGATGTAACTTTCTCATACGCAGCCTCTCTTGCGCTAGAACCTTGTGGTTTCCCGAACACGGACCTACCCTCTTCACTAGAAGAGCTGTGAACCGTTGCCCGAGGTTCCCCTGCCAGTTCTTGCCTCGGAACATCTGGTGAGATGGGTTGTGCTGGGAGAACGGCATTAGAGCCCGCGTGCTCCAGAGACGCACGCGTTGGCTCTTGCTTCAGTAAGGAAGAGAGACCCTTCAACAAGAAGTGTGCCTTTCTTTCTTCATTGCCTTGTTGCGAATTTGCTCCACGGACCTCTGAAGACGCAACTCTGCCAAGTGGATCCACAGGTACGCTTTGATCCAGAGGTGGGATGCTTGAGAAATAACGCTCCCCAAGCTGCCTGCTAACAACAAGGGGAAGCTCGTTTCGCAGCAGGCTCCCCTGTTCTGAGAAGAAATCTTGTTTTAGAGCCTTTATGTCCTTCCTCCCTCCAGCCACTTCGCGGACAGCCCGAATCAAGCGCTGGGTCAGAACTATCTGCTCCTCGGCTTTCGTAGGCACATCTTGAGCCGTGCAGTCTGTCTGCGGGCTGGAGGCAATAGGCGTCTGCATTGTGCAGCAGTCGAGGTTGACGTCCGCTTCTGCAGTCCCTGCTGGTTCAACCTCAGCCTGAAGACTGCTGCTTTTGGTACGCCCTTTCCTTTCCACAGTTCTCGCCTCTCCTAGTTGGAACGCCTGGGTCGCGGAATCAGCGGGAGATGAGCTACCCAAACCCCCGGCTGTCTGGAGTTGGGCAGCTACATGGTCCCCTGCGTATCGCTCCAAGACCCTGCAGGCACTGCTATAAGATGCCGGCGCCTTAGTGACTGTGTTGAGTTCCGTGCGCATCAATGGTGTGCGCTGAACATTGCAGCGGTGGGGTTCTCCCACAGTGCAACTCCCCGCCAAAGTGACAGTACCCTGACTCAGTAGAATGAGCCGGTCTAAGTGCTGCTCCCCGCTTAAGGAAACCTCACGTCCGCCATAAAGAAGGACAGGAGCTTTCCTCAATGGAGCAGGCAGGCAATCACTCGGCGCAGCACTGAGCCCTAGAGAACCGTGCAGAAGCAGGCGCTCACTGGCAAGCAATCCTACCGCTTCTGCACTCGCCTCAAGCAGCCCATTCTGAGGCTGCGCTGACCCAGGCGGTTTGTCCCCGCGACAAGAAAAGTTCCGTCTTCCAGGGATGATGCGGACAGAGGCTCCTTCCCCAACAGATACAGAGGCTGCGCTCGAAAGCAATACTGATGCCCCCAGAAGAAGCCTTCTTGCTTCCGGTGTGCTCTTCGAGTAAAAGGGCCTTGCAGACTCAGCCATCTGCTCCTCTTCGCTGTTGCCGCGCGGTGCCAAGACAAGGGCGCTGCGTTGCCGCAGGCGAATGCTCCCTTCCGCAGCGTGTATGTGGAGAGGTGACAGGACATGCAGAGCAGAACCTACGGAGGGAAAGTTGAACCAGACACTGAAGCCAAACGCATTGTTTCCTAAATGCAAAGTAACATTGAAGTCTTTACTGGCTGGCAGCGGAAAGCAAGAGTCACAAGAGGAAAGCTTTGTAAACTTCCCAGTCACCTGACGTCTCTTCTGCACAGGTCCCACGCCCCAATGGCCGTACATACCTCGAGTGCCCCCATGGAGCAGCAAGCTGCCGACGACCACCCTGGGTTCGATTTGATCTCCGATATTTGCACTGTTCTTCGCATTTGGGACTTTTGTTGTATCTGATGAGTCAGAGCTTTTCTGGAACCCTCGGATAGCCAACGAGCTGCTTCGGAGGGTAACAACGGAAGCCTCAACTGTGACAGTTATTGTTGGGGCATAGAGAGGCACTGGCAACGGGGTTGGCTGGACGCTTAGAACAGCCAACGCTTCTATTCCAGAAGGGGCCGCTGCAGAGGTTCCGTCAACTGCTGGGACTTCGCGCAAGGACCCCGAAGCTTCCTGTGTATCTGCCATGGGCGACACCTTGATATCTTCGTACTCCTCTTTGTTTTGGGAATTGAAAACGTGCGGTGTGGCAGGCTGACTCCGTGAGCTCCACATGCCTGGCTGCGCCCCGGCTACAGCAGCTGCAGCAGCAGCCGCCGCAGCGACCGCACTGAGTTTGTTTGTGACCACGAGTCGACGGTGCGCCCGAGAAAACACTGTGCCCCCTCCTCCACAGAGGCAGGGCAGCAAGTCCAATCGACCGCTGTGCAGCGCGCACCCTCCAGGCGCCAGGACCTAAGAATTTACGGACAGAATAAATAAAAAGCAGTAAATTCACTCACACATCTATCCTACTGCCAGTGCAGCCATCTTCAGCATCTAGCCCCGTCCAGGCCTCAAACCTGAAAGGGAACAATTTGCTCAACAGTTGCGTGTGAAGAGCCACCAGTAACGTCATGAAGCAAGCTTTGTCGCAAACGACAAGCTAGCAGCACGCGGCTGAAGACTCTTACCAGCGGGTCAAGAGGGTGAGGCTGTTCGGCATATATCGCAATGCGCCCTCCCCCTCCCGCTGCGCATTCTTCAGAGATTATCTCCGCTGCCTCGTGAAAAGGACGCTGCCGACGCTTAGAAACAGCGGCAGCAGCACCACTGATTGAGCCCTTCCCACCAGGCGACGTCCTGAGACAGCCGCCGCCTGCGGCAGTGATTCTCCCACTCCTCATTGGGTTCGGGAATACCAGAGCTTCGGCGACCAGCACAATGGAACCGCCGCTGCCTGCAGCCGCGCACGTTGCTGCAGCGGCTCCTGGAATCGCATTTGTTGCTGACTTCAATCCCTTTCTAGATTTTTTAAAAAGGCTTTTCAAAGCAGCCTTCAAAATCTTCGCTCCGCGCCAGCCCTTATGCAGCTCAAGGCCCTCCTTTCCCTGATAACCCGAGACCTGGCGAGAGGCGCTTAAGGAGGCTGCATGAGCTTCGCAGCCCCATCCAGGCTCCCCGGAAGAGCTTACCTGCCCCTCCACCAGCAATTCCTTCGACGCGATGATCACCACAAGGCCCCCGCCCCGAGGAGATTCTGTATTTGGGACACTATGGAGCAGTCTCGCACCTGAGGAGTTACGGGTGTGCCCCTTGGTGTCCGCAGTGTACTTAGCATACAGCAGCCCCGCCTCGCCCTTGGCAAGAGGCAGGAAAATACTTCCCCGTACCTCAAGGGGAGCCCTTACTGGGTGGCCTGCAGAAACAGCCGCACCGCATTAGCAGCCAGGCACATCTCATAGGGTGAACTGTCTTTCAGCCGAACTCCGCAGCCCCTTCCAAAGGATAAAAAATGCACACGCAAGGATATAGCTATGACACAGAGAGCCCACTAAAGGCAGTCGCCTCGCAACGGTCCGTCACAATGCCTCCCATGCCTCCGTGACTTCCTCCTCGGAGCTCGGTTTCGGAGCTTGTCTTCTGCTGATTCTTCTGCAGGGAAGCCGCCTGTGCCGTCGGCCCCTCCAACTCAGCAGTCGCACCTGCGCATGCGGCAGAGCCAGCAACTGTGAGTCGCTGCGGAGGCTGCGGTAGCCCTTGCGGTGGGGCCTTGCCGCGTGCGTAGGGCCCTCCAGCCAGCTCCTGCTTGAGCCTCCTGGCGACGATATCGAGTGGGGCCCCCAAGAAAGAAGAACCCGAAGATGCATCCACAGTCGAGCAACGGAAGCCACACGAGGAGCTGCTGCCCCGCACCTTTGACGTCCCCGATGCTGTAATTTCAGCGGCCTCTCCGACTACTACCGAGTCGCCCGCATATAAAAGCGTTTCAGCACAGTGTAGCCTCGCAGACCCCAGCAAACGAATACTGCCGCCGGCACAGAGTTCTATGCGCTGAGTTGAGGCGTTGCTTGTGAATAAAGCGTCGCGGCGTGATCTCTGCATGAGCCCTGGGCACAAGGAGGAGCGCCGGCGACCGGGAGAGCAGCCACTGCCACGTAGCCTGCGAAGCCTCATCGAAGGCTGCGTACCACTCCTAGCAGCCCCGGTACATTTAATGATGGCCCCCCGTATTTCAATATCTCCTCCACTTATTATTCGCAAACCCTCAACCCAGCGGGGTTCAGCAGTTGCCCCCTTGGGGAGCCCTGCTCCTCGCCAGCGACGACGCTGCCATAGCCGCAGGTAACCCTCTGATAATATGCAGATGCCATCTTTGACAAAATCACAGGCGCTCAAGTCCTCAGGGCCCCCACATAACTCCTGCAGACTGGGGGAGGGCGTTTGTTCTGGTTCATGTGGAGTTGAGGAGACAGCAAGGGCTGGATCACCTGCACGTAGGGATTCTTGTGCTTCCACTGATTGTTGTAACACAAATCCATTCAAGTTCTGCGATTTGTGGTTGTGAGATGAGACTGTAGTGCAAAAAATGCAACAAAATAAGTAAGTTAAAGATAGTAGGCGGCAAATAACCGCCATTCTCGATTTCTCCCCGGATCCCTCCTCGCCGAACTCCTTCAGGAGAATCAGGGGGAGATTAATAATGCATAAAAATCATATAGAAGAGACACGGAATACAATAATAGCATTGCATGGGCAAGGGTGGGGCCTCCTAGCTGCGAGGGGCCCTCAGTCAGGCTAGGAAGGGATATGGTGGCCTTCCGCAAAAGGTCTAACAGCATAAAGCCAACCAGTAAGAAATAACTTGCCCTGGTAAAAAAGAAAGACACATCAGGGAAGGCGTTGGATCTGGTGAAGCCTTGTCAAGAGCACTGTCTAAAGGCAACAGATGAAAAGAAGACACCAAGGGCGGTGTGTGTCTGGGTGCCGTCCGTCATTAATTTGGGCCCAGTTAATTACAAACTATTAGTTGTTACCTTTGTGTTAAAGGTGTGTGAATTATTTCACCTTGTAACCCAACAGGGAAGACTATGGCGTACGCCATACTATAAACGGCCTCGGCAGCCGAAGCAATCGAGACTGGCTCCAGACCCTTCTATACAGTGCCTACGCTTGCCCTCCTAAGTTGATAATATGCACAATTCTTTGAATGACTACTCTTTATTTTTTTCTCTGCATGCCCGGATTTCCACGCAAGCCATTTATAGAATTGAACGGCGTCAGCAATGGCCGGGTGGTGTTGGGTCCGCACAGGAAATATGCAATTAAGGAGACAGAATGTCATTACTTGCCCGTTTTATAACGCTACAGATTTTAAAAAATTGCAATTTGTCCCTGCTAACATAATTTTAAGCCTACACATTAAAAGCATTCGTGACTTCTCCAAGATTTCACGATACGGACAGCTGTTGTTGGTCAAACATCTATGCAATGCGTTTCAAGAAGTAAGGGTGGGACATGACAGCTCTTTGATGCTTCCAACACCCAGAGATTGTCGAATATGCAATTTCTCTGCAGAAATTTCCGGTGCCATCCATCTTTCCTCGGGCACATAATCATTTTCTTCTCTGCCCCGCTATACGGACTAGGCTTCTTACTAGCAGACAAAGAGCTCTGGACAGTCATTCAACGCTCTGGTCCCCGCAGTTACGGCTTTATCCTAGTCTACTGCCCATTCACTGAAAAACAGGACAGTGCTTCATGCTTTAAATTCGATTAACGGGACAGATCATTTGCTGCACAAGCATATCCTAGACTTCATCGGCAGCTCTTTAGTCTTGGACTCAGCTTCTTGCTCTCCTGGGAGAGTCCTCACCACGTACACGCTAGTGAAAATCACAGTGACTCCAGGTAGGTACCTGCTAGGCAGACTGATACTTTAGGTCATGGACCTATGCTTTAGGTCCGTATATAAGTATGGAGGCTCCCTCTCCAAGACGGGCAAGTACCCAGGTGAAGCGAGCAAGAAGGCTTTGCAGCAGTCCCTTCAATAGTAACTGATAGACCATATCGTGATAATCTACTGAGATTGGTCGGGCCGTCGTGAATGACGACTTTTCTTGCCATAGATGGCATGAACCGGTTTTCAAGGAGCTGCAACTAATCCTTTTGGTACTGACTGCTGTTTCTTATCTAATCATTAGTTAGCAGAGGTCACTAGTGATCCATGCCCACAGCATCACTTTTTAGGACTGCAGGAGCACCTTCGCAAGATATATGCATATTAATTCTCATCATGAGTTGCCATACTTCGCCTGACCAGCTTCATGATATGGACGTATGCTTCGTTGCTCTTCTTAACGAGGAACGATATTCCTGCATCCGTTTTCACTGAGCTTTTTCTACAATTACGAGTCATCAGAAATTATCTAACGTGCATTCTTTTCCTGCTGAGTCACCTGCGATTATTGCTTGCCATAGTAAGCTGGTTTAACCTTGGAGGAGAAAACAGGCCATAAGAAATTTAGATAAGTAAGCACGCGTGAGAGATATAAGGATACTGTTGTCTCCTTGTCATGCACTTGTTGGGAAAGCTGAAGTAATTGGATTTTCCCAGCAAAGTGCGAGGTGTGTCGAAGTCGTAGATTCAAGCTGAGCCGTTCATTCGGTGGAGGTGGAGAGTTCTAACTCAACTGGAAAGATGCAACTTACCGTGACGAAGGTAGCGTAGTCAAGGTTTAGGATCAATTATGCGGAAACTTCGTATCCTGTGCGCAGTTTGTAGTGTAGCTCTTATATGTGAGTCTTCAGCAGCCTCAGAAGTAGTATTACATGCTATTCATGCAACTTAATTGAAAGGCAAGAAGTGTGAAGGTTCTTTATATTGAGCAGCTTCAATTGTAGATTAATTGCTCTCACCACGCCTTATACATATTCGTTCAAAATAATGTAAGAGTTTGAATCTCGACATTAAATATGCCTGAGATTCTCGTATCTGAGGCCATAGTGCTGCAGCGCATAACATGCATACAACTGTGGGAACTTTGTCCGCCAAAAGCACCCAGATAATTGCAGGATCGACGTAGGGAATAACGGGAGGCATGCAATTCCTGGTTGTATTTTCCGTGAAGATCTGCCTGAGTAGTCCTTCTATCGCAGCTTCTAACGGAGAGGAATAAGCTTTATTACGTTCCTATACCGAGGGCCGCGGTGGCAGAAAATTTTGAAAACGCTGGGCCTCCACGCTGTGGCCATCTCTTGAGGAGCTGTAGGATATGTACTGCCACACACTGAGTCTGGTAAAAAAGCAAGTCCGAAATTCGGTGAAGGGTGTGCCGATTAGTAGAACTTACTGGTCAATCAGGTCATCGAACCAGATCATGCGGACTAACTCCCAAGTCACTCCCCCCACTATGAATGGGGTATAAAGCGGTATAAACATGGTTCTGATCCCCGTATATAGGGTATAAAGCGATATAAAAGTAGGGATGGCCCCCAGTCGTAGTAAGCAGCCCAGACTAAGTCCGTCCATTAAGTACAGTGACTCTCTACATAGATGCACACTTGCTTCCTAGCGCCAAACCTGCCGCATAAACGCTTGAGAGAGCACGTCGGCTATTGTTGTTGTTCCTTTTTTCCCTTGAGAGATAACGCCCGTGTGTTTCTGTGTGCGTTCCACTGCTGGCTGCGCCAGTTACAGTGGCTGCGCTAAACCCTGGCTTATTAGCAGAGCACCTTAAGGCTACTTTGCAGCAACGGCTAAGTTTCTCCAGATAACACATCTCTAATTAAGTCTAATTTCTATAGTATACTACAGGCTGTAGTGTATGGCACTACAATGTTGCACAGGAGCAAGCTCCAAAATTTTACATCGCTTGGAGGCTGGAGTGCTGCATGCTGCAGTTTTGGTGCCTCTTGCTTTCTCCAAGTTTCGGGCCTAATTTCAAAGCACACTGTGCCTTTTCGTCGGTGGAACAAAACCCTCTGAATAACAAAGGCTTCCAGCTGTTACGTCAGTCGAATTATCTCGAACACATTGTAGTGTTGCACACTGCCAGCTCTGCACACATCCCGTAGACCCACGCCATACTGACTGGTTGCAGTCAAACGAGGCGCACCCAAGATTTTTTACGATCTACTTCGTTGGCAGAGGCTTGACCAATGGCTTATCCCCCACGTTTCAGCTCCAGCTTGAAAGAGTTTCCAACGCGTCTCATGCTTTGGGTGCCGCTTAGAAGTTTTCCACAAGTCCTAGATGAAGTTGATGCAGTATCCGAGTAGCATCGAAGCGGCTTGCCATACGAAAGTCAGCAAACACGAAGTCTTCCCTTCAACATTTTCCTCAAGTCTCAAGAGAAATGTGTAATATCGTAAGTTCCAGCCAGTAGGCTACTCTGTTAAACCAGGAGGCCGCCCTACCAAAGGCAATAAATCAAGGTCGAATGTCTCTCCTTCCAGGTAGAAAAGTCTGCCTAACGCACCATGTTGGTTTAAATGCACGAGGAACGTTGCCCTGACACGCCGGAAACAGGGATGCAAGGCAGTCTCCGCGAATTTGAGCGGATTTTTCCTGCTATGACGTTCTTGTTGGTGTGCACGCGCTAGTAAAAGCCGTTCATATTTAGCCATGCTGACAAGTTTTCAAATTCGGAGTCGTATCTCGAAGGCATTGACCCAATCCTGTCTTCCGATAGAGCTCACGTGCACAATGAACTGGGCGGTTCTGAGCTGGAACAAGAACTAGTGCTGATAATTAGGATGCTTTGTCTGTTTACCAGTGCCTGGTGCAAATTGCTGCTGTTGAACATTTCGCATATATTAATGCGTTTAAAATCAAAGTGGAGGCCGAAGAAAGCCGAAAGGAGGCGTGCAAACTTGTTGAGAAGCTATTTGGCTGCTGTGGAACCGGCAGTGGTCAGGCTCTTTTTGGCTGGGAGCTATCAAGTACGACACGGGGAAGCTGAGCCAGGTGCGTTCCGAATTACTACAGGCGAAATTTAGCAAGAAGAGCATTGAAAAAATGTGTCAGATGCAGCTTGTGAAGCCCGGAGCAGAAGTTTGTATGGCTACGCGTGATTGGCCACGCGCAACTTGCAGAATCGTTTGCCACAACAAAGGCGCAAACTTGCGCAGCACGAAAAGCGCTCGCAGCACTAGGGAAGTATTGAAGTGCTGTTCATTTTATAATCGTACTACCTCACTGCTACGTTCATTTACGAGCTAACGTTAACAAGAAGTTGCAAAGCACTGAGCAGTCGAGCGCTTGATCGACGATCGCGATCCACCACATGTCCCACAGAATACAGCATCAACAAAAATATGCTGCACAGATTCTACACATTACATGCTAATCTCACAGACAGAAAAACTGAACATGTAGCACGTGATGTTACGTAGGCATGGTGTTCAGTCAAGTATTGTTTAGAAGGAACAGTCACAGGAGCGATGCTGCAGCAGAACGCTGCGCATGGCTGCTACGGCCATACAGCACATAAGCACCTTAGTTTTACATCGGTCGTTTTTTTTTTGAAAATTCTTTTTTTTTTTCTGATTATGCCTCTCCTCATCTATGAGAGGCTTACAGCGGAAGTTGATGAGCTGCTGAATTCGCTTATCTGCACGAGGCCTACTGAGGTCGCTCAGCATACATACTGGGACTTAATAAGCTGTGAGTTCACAGCAAATATTTTCCCTCCGGCGTTCCCAATATACAACCAGGACAATTTCAAGCTTTTTGCGAGCCGTGTCTCAGCAGTCCCCAGCAATGGCTGGGCGCGAGGAATATGCACAGTCAGCTGCTGCAAATTATGCTCTGCTTTCAGAACAGGCAGAGCCTCTACCCCAAAGCCACACTGATCAAATTGATCAGCACTTGATCGCTAGGCATAGGTATCCGGCTTCGAAGGCTTCGAAGGGCGGCATGGTACTCCTCGCATCCAAAACACTCATTTTCTTCTGCATCACAGCAACAATATATCTTGTCCTGAGCGGTTTTTGGTGTATAAAAGAGCTGGAGACTCGTCAGCTGTTGTCAAGTGGAATGCAAAAGCGGTTGTTGTCCATACAAGACTCTCGTTGGGCCAAGGAATGCATAGAAAGAGGTACAACTGGACAATCCGGCGCTCACAACAGCACTGAACATGCAGAACCCGTTGCGCGTGCCAGCAGCATCCTTGCCAAGAATGAGACTCTACCAGTGTTCTATGGCGGTGTTCATAGTAAATCAGGGAGAGGGGAGGTTGGTGCAGATCGAAGCTTGAGAGCTGATTGGATGAAAGCTCTCCTGGAACACTCCCCGAGTGTAGCGGAATGTAAGCGTCAGCTAAAGGCGCTCCATCTGCCAAAAAAGGATCGCAAAAATCTGACAAGTCAAGAAGCAAAACTTTTAGAAAAGGCAGAAGCGGGCCTGCACGACCTCCTCGCATTCAGGTTTCGCCTCGTTGCAGGCTTGCACATGACAACGAGGGAACGAAGACATTTGAAAAAATTAAGAGAAGATCTTGAATTGAAAACTGACAATTATTCACTTAAAAGGCTGGAGAAGACAGATGCAAAACTTTGCTATCTCGAAGATCTAACCAAAAGAGGCAAAAAGGATCTTTTGTATGTCGGTAAAGTACTGGGTTTGCTGCTCCTGCACAAGGAGCAGCGGGCCATTTCACTCCGTATACTCGCGTCTCATCGCCTGCAGAACAGAGAAATATCAGTTAAGGCAGCAAACGCAATCGGATTAGCCACCCTCTTGATGAAAGGCTCCCGGTCCTCCAGTATGGCATTCACTGCTGATGAGGAGAGTGAACTTCTTAAAATAAGCGAAGGTTTCCTGAAGAGCTTGCAGGAAGCAGCAGCAGACCTTTCGCAGCTAATAAGAGCTCCAGGCAGTAGTCATTCAACCCTAAAGAAACGCGCGGCGAAGTATCATTCTCTTCAACAAAGCGTTTCCATGTATGCTTTGCAACTGCACAGTGTTCTGAGGGATGTCACAACGCAGAAGATCCTAAAACGCCTGGATCAGGAAAACTTGAAGCTGCGTAAAGCCTTAGAGAGGGCGGATCGATTGTTGCAAGACTCATGCATGGGGGGTGAAGGAATAATTTCGTCTGTGCGCTCACTACTTAGATTTTCCCTATTTAAGAGTGGGCGAGGTTTCGATGGTTCCAGCAATACGCTGCAGGCCCGCTATGCAAAACTCAGATAGGGTAAAACGGAAAACTCATGGCTTTTTTTTAAAAATGTAAGTGATGCCGCTTTTACAAAGAAGACATTTGCTGTGCATTTTCTGTCAGTTCTTTTACGTTGCGCAGGCTTGCAAGATAGTGCACGTCCCGTTTGTTCAGCTTTTCTTTTTTCTCATGTTTCAGTGCAATTTGCTAGATTTGTCTCTGGAAAGCTCTTCAATAGCCTGGTGCTTATCTATGCGAATGTAGAGCTCCATGGTTTATGCCCTTGCAGCGTTACCCACAAGGGCATGCGAAGGCAGACAGAAGAGTTGCCTCAGTATATTTCGGGCTACTCTGCAAATAGGAAACAATGGCTGCCCAGTAAAACAAGCGTGACAGTATTGTCGATTCTAAATCAAGACATGTGGTCCCTTCAGATAGATTTCCAAATCAACTGCTACCTTGAACTATCTGGGTGAGTGCAAACGAGATGACAACAGTACGGGACGCCAAGCTCATGAATCGCACCTTTACATCATCCAGTACTCTGGGCCACGTGCGCTGGGCCAAGTGCTGGATCGACAGACGATGATTAGCCGCAACTGCACACCATGCAGACGAGGCATCCATATCCGCGCTCCTTCTCTTGAACAGGTACGTGGAACTACAAAAATTTACACTTCAGTGCTAAACCGAGGAAAAAACAAGAAATTACACAATCAGACAACGCACAGTTCACTCTGTCCTACGCCCTGCTGATCCGCTGCATACGCTTGAGACAAATTAGATTCCAGAGAAACTTAGGCCTACTAGGATGTCTCAGTGCCCCAAGACTTTTGATGGCTTTCTACATTCTTAGGCTTTTGCTGTTCTGATTGCAACGACGGCAGAATAAGCTCCATTGATAGCGTGAGCCGTTCTGCGGCACACAAAAGCTCATCAAGCTCCTGTTATGCAATACTTCTTCTTCTTCGCAATTCAGGCCCATATTGCGTTGCCATTACGGAAGAAGAGAAAACAGAGTTCAAGTTAGAAGGCCGTACACTACGTGAAACAGTACCGTTATGCGCGAAAGGGCACACATGAGACGGATGCTGACGAGCTGCCCCACGAAGCGGCAAGGCCGTACCCACCGTGTAAGAAGACGAGGGAATATGGGAGTCGGTGATAATCTCTGACGGGATGGCGCGGGACAACTGCAGGGAATAGTTACGCGGCAAAAGCTGGAGGTCCACGAGGATTGAAAAAGTTATTTAATTGTTGCTGGTTCGATGTTATCACCTCCCTCATATTTAGGAAATTATTCACGTACTTCAGTGTTTTCTCCAAAGTGCAGGTTTGATTACAGAACGAACAAGAGGGCAGGGCAGATGATAGAGCCGCCAGCAGGCGAATAATCATCCAGATATTCTGAGAGAAATGCGGAGCACAGTGCTTATAACAAGGGACGTGAAACCGTAAAAAGGGGTGACGGGAAGACGCACACGAGCTCATATTTGGCGTGTCAAACTTCAGCAGCGGCAGCAGCTGGACAGAGTTGGTATTTTTTGCTTTTTGCAGCAGCCAGAAATTTTCACAGAGCCAGCGTTTCTTTACCTGACTCTCGAAGCCGGTGGGTGCACTAACACAAAATGCGGCCACACAATTTTTTGACTAGCTTCAGGGTACTAGGAGACAATACGGAGAAGGAGAATCAGAATGATAAAATGGAAATAAAGGACAGGCATCCAAGCGGAGAGGGGACAAATAACACTAATGAGAGAATAACGTAAAATGCGAAGAATAGCGTCATACACGCTTCCAATGTCTGCAGAGTTGTTACAGTGAGCAGCTGCAAATGACTGTGCTCTACAGAACGTAGTTGTCTCAGCAGCAAACAACGAAGTTAGCGCGTACTTGTCCTCTAAACTGAAGGAAAGCAGTGAAAGCATGTGCTTCTCGCGTATTCCACTAAGTTGCCCCTGTCTACACCTGTTTGCACGTCAACAGCACTACTTTGTGTGTGTTTCTTTTCGTGTGCTTTTTCTCTAGCTGTGGTCCAGGGTTTTACGTTGTATCTGCTGTCGACACACGCACTTGTGTTCTTCGCCAAGCTTCCTTTATTTATTTTTAGCACAGGCTCAAGCCAGGTCTGCCTACTGAACTTTCCAGGAATCGGTGCGTTCAACGCACTGCTATGCAGCTAGCATGAGGTTAAAAAGTTGTCTACCCACGGTGGAAGCTTCCTTTGTAGAGTGCTGAATTTGGGATATTTCAGTATACTGTGTACTGTGCGTAAGCAAAACACGAAAACTCGTGTTCAGTATTGACTGCTATTTAGGGGTGCGGTAAAACAAATGGCCAGCATTAGAGTGCATCAGAGAGAGCTGTACACATCAAAAGTGGGGAGCACGCGTGTAATAACATCAGAATATCACGTATAATATCTGTTCCGTCCGAAGCAGATACCATGTCTGCGCGGACCAATCAATTCAGTTCTAGCAACCCTGCGCCACTCAGCGAAAACCCTACATCGAACTCGAACAGCAATTGATCGATCAACGCGGCCCACATGCGGCGTACAGGAAAACTCACGTCAACAAGAATGCGGGAAATTCTCTTTTAAAATTCCTGACCCAGTCATGCCGATTTTCAAGCAAAGATGCATACGTAACGCCATCATGTTCAGATAATTAATCCAGTTCACCTGGGCTGGCTGCTGGAGTGCCCCTGAACGCAAGAAGCGGGGCTCCTCATGCTTGCGACAGACCGACACCACGCCCCTGCATGAAGTTTAAGTCATAAAACTGGAAAATTCTCTTCAGCTCCACGTGAGTATTCAAGCAGAGGCTTGCCCACGGAGCGGATCAGCTGTTCGCTTCGCTCAACTCCATGACCTCTGGAGGGCAAGCCTTAAATAGCGCGATGCTGCGGCTTTTTGGGTAGAAAACATGCAGATATTGTTCTTTCAGCTTTCCTTTTTTTATGATTAGAACAATTTCAAGCTCTTTGCCTGTCTCGTCCCAGCAGTCCCCAGCAATGACTGGGCCCCAGGAATATGCGCAGACAGCTGCAATTTATACTCCGCTTTCACACGAAGCAGAGCCTCCAGCGGAAGGCTTTTTCGTGAAGAGAACTGATTCACACGTAAAACCTAAATATTTGGATTGGGGGTCGAGGGGCGGCCCCGTCTTCTTCGCCTCAAATGCACTTGGTTTCCTCTCCCTCATAGCAGCAATATATCTTGTCTTGGGCGGCTATTGGTGTTTACAAGAGCTAAGCTCTCACCGTTTGCTGCACACTGGCGTGCAAAAACGCCTGTTGTCTGAGGATGATGCTAATTGGATGAAGGAATGCGTGCAAGAAGGTAGCAAGGAACGGAAAGGTGGTCACAGCAACAGTGAACGGCTTGCGCACTCCGTTTGGGATCCCGAAGGTGATCGTTCGCAAGATGAGATTCCAATGAGATCTCCTGGATCGGCTGGAAATGCAACGAAAAGGCGTGGCCGTCTCCCGGTTGAGAGTGCAAATACCTACTTAGGGGCCCTTTCCCAAAGGCTCCCAGCAGAAGAAGCAGAATATAGACGCCAAATAGACGCCCTAAGTCTCCCTTTCGCTGATTACTGGAATTTAACAGTAGGTGAATGCACGCTTTTATTCAGAGCAAGGCGACGACTACAAGATATCTTGGCATTTAGGGCTAAGGCTCTTTCAAAGGTGCACTCGTTAGTGCTCGAACAGCAGTACTATGAACAAAAGAGAACGCAACTCAAGCAAATCTGGGACAAACACTCTCCTGCCATGTTGAGGGAAACAGGACAAAACCTAGCCTTTGTTAACAGAAGTCTCACTCAGAAGAGAAAGCAGCTCTCGAAAGTCCGTAACTCGATGCATTCGACGGTCCAGCACCAGATGCAACGCAGCATCTGTGCACATCAGTATGCATCTCATCGAAGGAATGGAAGAGCGATATCACTTAGAGCGGCGTATGCCCTCAGCATAGCCATCCTTGTCATCGAAGGAGGACAGCCAGCTGATTATTGTCTCAGTGATGAAGATCAGCAGGAGCTTTTGAAAGCGGGTTGGGAGTTTGTAGGGAAGATGGATAAAGCAGTTACATATCTTTCGCGTCAACAACAGAGTTCGAGCGGTAGTCACTTCGACTTGAAGAGACGCGTGGGGAAGTACCAAAAGCTTCGAGCTACTGTGTCAATGTATTCAGTGATGATGCGGAGTGTTGCGATGAGTTTACCAAAGGGACCTGTCCTAAAGGAATTGGATGGGCAAACGGTCAAGCTTCTTAAGGAGCTAGATCGCGTAGATGGGATTCTACGGGGCAGTCACACAGAAAACGCAACGGCGCTTCCACGCGGGCGTTCTTTATTCAGATATTTGTGTGCTTGGGGAGCACGCAGCGAAGATGGTTGTTCTGAAGAGACACAGCAAGGCAGCGCGACGAAGGATACAAGGCGTAGGTGAAGAATTACAAGGCGTTTCTTCTGGGCACAGCGGTCCAGTTTTTCATATTGTTCTTCAAGAAGGCATTTGTCCACGCAGGGGCCGAAGTTCCTCTATGTTAGTCCCCCAATTTCGGCCGATGGGGAAGACACTGCTCAGGTTGATAGAATCTGGTCATGGGTTTCCTCTGTTTCTCATTTCTGTTCGCTTTATTTGTTAACTTGTAAGATTTCCACGGACGTGTGCAGATCTGCTCTAGTGGAGCATGAGCTAGTCACACTTGTATACATTCATAGATGGCACTTGCTGCAATGGTTTGGTTGCTTGCTTTGTCTTTCCTTCCTCCCGACCCTCAGTTCCGTGGTTGTGCTATTTCTGCAAGGTCGCGCAAAAGGAATAGAGAGGCGTTGGGTAGAAGTACTTGGGGCTGTACAGAATCAGTTTGAGCATCTGTGTGTGTCAGGATAACTTTTATTCCTGGAGTTCCTAAAATTAAGTTCTGGAAATGAAGCGTAGTTTTCACTTTTCCTGCGTGCTCTTCGTTTGGGCGCTTCACAAGGTCCTTGTTTTTTTTATTTTTAATGGAGAACCTGCATCAATAATAGGAGTGGCATGTGATACCCCGTGCTATTCTTCAATTTGACTGTAGTGCTAGTGGACAAGCCGCGTTCATCAGCTAGGAGCTACCTGCGGGTAACAGCAGGTACTGTGTATCCCAACAGGCAAATAGCCCATTGCACAGTTATAGGTGGACTCTTTCGAATAATTGCTGTTCGATGCAAAAGTCACCTCAAGACAAGAATTGCCTCACCATGAGCTTCCGCGCTACATTATCACTTGTTGCCTTCCAGAGAAGGCTGGTTCTGCCAATCAAAACCAACACACCCGACTGTTTCTACACCAAGGTCTTCGCATACCAGTGGGCATCACTGCCCTGGATCTCAATTAGTGAAATTGGGGCATCTTCATGTAAAACTGGACTTCATTGTGGCTCTTGATTATGGGGAAGGTGGCCATGTGACTTTTGTAAGAGCGAGGTGCTGTTGTTTATCTTCGCCTGATTTCTCCCCATGCAAGGTGCCTCCCTTACTAGAACACCATATAGCTAGGACCGCCGAAAGACCTACCGAGACAATTGCTGCAGCTGCACCACATAATATTTACGATATCAGTCGCCGATGATAACTTTGAAGGAACTCCGGGGAGGCTGCTCCTAGACGCGCAATGTACGGTCAGCCCATATCACAAACCTTATAGAAACTACTGCCTGCTTCTCTCAGTAGTCATTTTACGCAGCGTGCTCTTTGGCTGTGGGCTGGACGGGATAGGGATGGCATGCCCGACATGGCCCTGCGGAGGCCATTTGTTTCCTGATAGAGATCGTCAGGCATCGCTCTTAAAAGAAACGCATAATAGTTTCATGATGGCATTGTCTGCAATGGTGGTACTGCCTTCAACGTGGGACGCCGTTGCGGGTTCCTGGGTGTCGTCATAAGGCTTTCTGGACCTTCTGCAAACACTGGCGCGAGACTCACCCCTACAAGAATGGCGACTTCGAACTTCAGCAGTGAAAAAAAGAATGAACAATTCTTCAGCATGAATTGAGAGCTACTGAGTGCAGTATGCAATTGCCGGTGGAGTGTGCACGCCTGCACGCAGTAAGTTGGATCCTGTAATGAAAGCAATAAACGTGTGTTGGGAAATACAGAATCGGGATGCGTACATCTTTAATGAAGGCAAAATAGAGGCTGTGTTATGCGAAAATTCCAGAGAAGCTGCAGTTTTTCATAGACTGCTACCCATGAGACCAGCGGGCACCGGTGGGCTCCAGGACGATGGTGTCAAATTGGGGAGGAGTCCAGCTCCCGCATGTTCTTCTAGCAAGCTAAATTATATCCCCTGCGATCAGCCAAAAGTTTTAAATCAATTAATAGACTAATGTACTGAACATGATGCCTTGAAAGTCCAGGTGTTTCTTGAAAAGAGTCGGCACTGTGGGAGTGGATCTGCGGATTCCCCATTGAACACACTGTACGGCTGCAGCCATCAATACGTAGGCAGCAATGCTGCACAGTTGTGGAAATCCGAGTAAATGGCTGAGGTTTGGTATGAAAACTCGGCAAATGCCTGAAGGGAACAATTAAATAGTGAACGGCACCGAAGGATTCAGCTGGAAGGGAGGAGCTTCAGCTCTTGTGAGCAATGGAGCGGCCCGCAGCACGTAGAAACGCGTAAAGGATCGTAGCTTAGGGAGAGATCAAGGAAGTAATATCAATATTTACACTCCAAGCCCACAGAAGCTCAATGGAAGATGCCGTACCCCACGCAATCTCTAGTCGATAAAAGCCCAACTTCAATTGGGCTCAGTGGAGCAGCGGAATTACCGCTGGGCAAAGCCACGGTTTCACAAGAGCCGTAATTTCCCCCCTCTAGACGAGCCAATGAGCCTTCTGAAGTTCTTCTTATGAAAGCTTCCTTGGATAAGCTGGGCTTAAATACCTTCACAAGATCGACGATAGTTGCGTTTGAACCAGATCGCTTTATGGGGAAAGTGTGGAGAAGCAACTCGTGCAGCTGTCCGCTATTGGGACCCATGACTATCTCAAACATTCTTACCCTCTTGTCTCCGTTCCCAGCAAGGAGGTGCCATGATGAATTCACAGAATCCTGGCACTCAAACTCTCCAAGTGAAAGGCGGAGAAAATACTTTTACTGGGGAAAAAGAGCCGTACTTCTTCCTTGGTCCCCGCAGATGTGGATCCCAAGACTGCCTGAGCATAACAAATACAATAAGCCTTGTACTCCTCGCAGCAACAGTCTATCTTATATTGCGTGGCTTCTGGTGCATGCAAGAGCTAAGCATGTACAGGCCGCTACATGGAGGCAACTACGCACGCCTTTTATCGACTTCACGCGCTCGCTTGATTATGGCTTGCGTAGAAGAAAGCAGCATGGAGGATGTCCGTGCCCGACGCCCTTCAACAAATTCAACATCCAACGCGCCCGTTCTAGAGGCTCCTGCGGCACGACTTTCCACTGCTGCCAGTCAGAGGCTGGACATGAACTGCTTATATATCAAAGAAGCTTCCTCACAAGGTGTAGCAAAAACCTTATTGACGCCCCCTGTCGAAGAAGCAGAACTAAGACGTCAACGGAAAGCTCTAAATCTCTCTTGCAAGGATCTTAAGAACCTACAGTATGTTGAAATCCAGCTTATACTTAGAGCGAGGAGTGGGATAAAAGAAATGATAAGCGATAAGCATCGAGCTTGGACAACTTTGGGGAAGTTAGCGGAAGAATGGAAGCAGTTGGAATCGCTCGAAGCTAAACTCGCTAAAGAAGTAGGCGGGAACTCATCCACAGAGCTAGAGGAGACAAATCGAAGGATTCAAGCACTTGAAAAGCAAATGAAGGCACTGCACGTAACACTCAGGCGGATCCGGAGTACAATGTATTCGATAACCCAGCAGAAACTGCAGAAGGCCCTTTCTCTCAAGCTGTTTCTAAGGCACCGCATACAGAACCAAAAAATATCAATCACAGCAGCGAATGCCTTAAGCATAGCCGCTCTTGTAGTTAATGGCGTGAGGGGAAGAAATTGTGCGCTACCTCCAAATTACAGCGACGAAGCCCTAAAAGTAGCGGAAGAGTTCCTGACGAGCACGCAAAGTGCAACGGAAGACCTCTTGCAGCAGCTTAATTCACCGACAAATGGCCTCAAAACCATACGGAAAAGTGTGGCAAATTATCACTTGCTTCAAAAAGATGCATCCATGTATGCTTTGCAGATGCGGAGTGCTTTGATGGCTCCTTCGGCACGGCGAATAATCGAAAGACTTGAATCGCAAAACTTCAAGTTGTCGAAAGCTCTAGAAAAAGCACATGGAATTTTACAAAAGGGAACCACTGAGGGCGCAGCAAGAGCCTCACAAGGGAGCCCATTCACAAGGGGGCGCTTTTCTTTACTTCGTAAACTTTTGGGAGCCCGAAGGAGTACTGGCCTGGACAAATCACGTTGATGCAGAAGCAGAAGTCCATGAGCGTATATTTCCAGCCTTCTGATTGCACCCTGCGAATTTGACCATGAAACTATTCTTGAGTAGCGTCGCCTCTCAATGGAACAGAAATTGCTTGATTGGCCCTCGATCTGCATTGTTTTTTACGGGCGTGACAGCTTTTACTCTGTGACGCTTTGTCTGGTTGTTTGCCATATTGAATGCATTTGGTGGTTTTAGGCATACTGATTGCAGTTGATGATGCTTACCATATTGATTGCACTTGAGGATACACCCCTGCCATAATTTCGTTCATTTCACAGCGAAGTGGAAGGCGGTAAAATACGGCGTGAAACCTTACAGCTATGCGAATGGAAGGTGCGTTTACCAAAGTTGTGTACAGATTTTTTCAGACGTGTAACCGGAAGCCCGTTGACTATTTGCTGTCGCTCCAGGTTGTGACCACAAACATCATACTGAGATTTTTTAAATCGGTATGCATTGTTAAACGGGATTTCTGAAGGGTTAATCTATCCCGGTAAATCCGGATCCGGTTGCCCCAACTGGTGAGCGAGCTCATCCGCATAGCACAGTACTTCATTTTTTTCAGTGCCTTAGAGCAGGTTCAGATTCTCTCGCATTTATATTGTTTCGTCGGCAGCTTCGTATACGAGTGTATCTCTGCTTATGATTTTAGCTTCGTGGGAAGTTTGCTTTGATTGCATATGGTGGACGGCAACACGAGTTCTCTGCATGGAGAGCAGCACACCTGTAGTCGACGATTCTTGAGGGTTACTGAAGCCCATGCAGAGGACTGAGGTGGAATATGACGACAACCTGTATTGCGTAGACTGTTTGGCACAGCGTCCACCTTATTACTAGTATTTTCATATGAGGGCCGCTGCGATAATTGCATTTGCTGCCAATTGCAACTTCTGGCCAGGAGCCAGAAGCGACCGTTGCCGTTGCACATCACCCATAAGCGTTCGCTTTTATTTCTCTAAGCATCTTACTTCATTCGTTCCGCCTGCCTGTTTTATCTTATTCGGAAACTCCACGAGTTGCATAAAAATGGCAGCGGGCTTATGCTGCGCTAAACGGAAACATTCTTTCTATTCGTCGGTGCGTACAGATTGTTTGACTTTGTGACAAAAGTGGCATACACGTGCCCTATTTTAGCAACCAACACAGCAGGCAGACCCTTATTGGAAAGGGCATTCAGTACCGGGAGCAGACAGCGTGAGCGCTGCAGTGATGGAGGATTCGTCACATAGGAATAACTTCCACTGAAAATGAGATGCCACGCCGATATTTAGACACTGCTTTAAGCATATGCGGAAAAAAATGCTGCTAAGTACACGAAGGCTCTGACTACTCCAAAGCCAAAGAAATGCCCCCTCCTAGCATAACGGAAGCACTTTGCCAGCCAGCCTCACCATTGTGAGAATGCAAATCTTGTATGCGTGACTCCTGTGAAGCACACAGTGGGCCGGACTGGTAACTGCGTTATGCCATTTCGTAAGAGGCCCCTAGCTACGCTTGGTGCTGCTAGTCATGCGGGGGAGCGGCATTTCTTTCTTAGGTGAAAGGTGTCTGCTAGCACCGGCAGCATTCAGCATTCCTGTCTCGACCCCGCTCACTCCTGAGTCGCATGCCCACAGGAAAAGACCATGGCGAACGACGCAAAAAAAGGCAGTTGATGCTCCAATTCGCTCTTCTTCAGCGTGTGGTGGAAGCAGCGAAACCCAAATTATGGCTATAAAAACGCAAGGTAAAGAATGGGGGCCATTTTATTTGCACAAGCATGCTGGATATGTCTGTGTGGAGAATACCAAATGGTGCTGTTGAGCTCCTAATCGGCTTGGCCATCCTTCACTTTATCGGGCAAATTTTTCTTCCGCAGTTCACTGGATACGTTAAACAGAGGCAGGGGCTACTCAGCGTGCTTCAGCGCTCGGAGGGTTATGAGCTCTGGTAGAACTAGAGGACTGCAAGGGCTGAGCAAATGATTCGCTGCGACAGCATCCACGTTAAAGTATATTGGCTCTAGAGACATACCTGTACAGGCCGCTGCACGTGATCCTCTGCAGTGTTCTTATGAACCGGAAATACCAAATCTTTTAAAAGGTGCCAGAGTAAGCTGCAGTTCTAGGAAGATCTTTCCTTCCCTCTTGTGGTTAGTCCGTTATTTCTTACTTGCACATTTCGTCACATTGCTGCCACGGTGAAGCTTATGCTGACATCCTGAAGATACAAAGATGAGAAGAAGGTGCTCTAAATACAGTAAATGAAGACGCTCGCTCTCTGAAGGCGCCTTTTGATGGACTTTATTTCCGTTACAGCGGAGATGGTAAGGAGATAGGAAGGTCACGAGGGAATCAACAACCCTCGTGAAGCTCGCTAAGACTAGCTAGATGCACTTTTGGATGGAACAGAAAAAACTCGGCCTTAACCGCCTGTTTCAAGAATGTGATGCCACCTACAAACCCCGTTCCATCACTGCAACCGTCACTTTGTGCAGGTGATGGCAAGTTGAAAGAAGTAACTCGATGAGTGGCCTCTTCACATTGTCCAGTAGATGGACTTAAAGAATAAGCTAGACGCGCTCGCTAAATATGTTGAACCGACCCCGCTTCTGGCTCTTACTCGCGGTGACTACACAACTGCGGTTGAGCGCATTGTCTACATAACAAACAGAATGAGCAGTGCATTACCGTACTTCGCATGGGCAAATGGTCGAAACGAATATGAATAAGTACGACTAACAAGCGTATTCAACCGCTCGTCATACGTACTCCCAAATAAGAACTGCTTGCAGCATTGTATCGAAAGGCGGCCTTTTCTAGCATAGGCTTGTCCCACTAAGTACGGAATGCAGGTGCATTGTGACCTGGCCACTACACTGCAAGAGGCGCACCTCGTTTCTTCTCTGCAGCAAATATATGGAATCACAGCTATTTCTAATTCATTGTTTGTCGGTGGAAAACACGGCGAGATACTGCACAAGGGGGACAAGCAAGCAACGCTCAATGGTTGCACTCTGTCTTACGCCCCGCTTATCCGCTGAACACTCTTAAGACAAATGAGTTACAGCGAAGCCAAGCCCTGCTTGGAGGCCTCATGCATCGCACTGTGCCCCAAGACGTTTGATGCCTGTCTGCAATCTAAGGCTTTTGCTGTTCTGATTGCGACGGTGGCAGGCTAAGCTTCATTGAGAGCGTGAGCTGTTCTGCTGCACACGAAAGCTCATCCAGCTCCTGCTCTGCAATGCTTCGTCTTCTCTGCAATTCAGGTCCACATTGCATCGCCATGTCGGGAGAGGAAAGAACAGAGTTTGGGTTGGAAGGCCCTAGACTGGGTGAGATAGCATCGCTATGTGGGGAAGGGGGGACACGAGACGGATGCTGACGGTCGGCCCCGCGAGGCGACAAGGCCGTTTCCACCGTGTAGGCTGGAGAGGAAATACAAGGCTCTTGAGAAACTCTCAAGGGAATGCCGTGGGGAACCTGCAGGAAATGATTGGACGGAGGCGTCTGGGCAACAGCAATCGGGCCAGTGATACTCGGCTGTTGCTGCTGGTTTGCTGTTAAGACTATCCTCATGTTCAAGATCTCGCGCATATACTCCAGTTCTTCCCTCCAGGTGTCAATCCTAAGCAGAACACAACCAGCAAAACCAAGAGAAGGCAACGGCTAACACATTACCGTCACAAGGACGACCGTTTAGGTGTATCGGCTGAGACAGATGGGCACTACAAGCTTGCATGAGTAACAGCAAAACAGCGCGCTTGTTTTCAACATTGGCACAGTCCAGAAAGAACAAGCAGCAGCCGCGGCAAAATCCTACCGATATTGGAGTCTGATATTGCTGACGTTCGTTCTCCGCATGTCGTTTCCTTCGCTCCCCGGCAACCAGTAACTATCTCCTAGCCAGTGTCTCTTAAACTCATTTTCAAACCCACTAACAGCACAAACGCATTGGTATGATACAAGCTAGCGAAGAGCAGGATACCAACGGAACCAATCACATGCGAGACAGAACACTGGCGGGACGTCAACACGGCAGCAGCAAAAGGGAAACGGAACACAAAAAAGCAGAAAAACAGATAAGACACAACAAACGGCAGCCCTGAGGGTGGGCCGACGAAATAGGTCAACCAACTCGCGCCCCATGAGAAGAGCACGGAGACGCTGACACCCTCTAGCGATAATCCAAAAAGTTAACACAGTCACAAAGATACTCCCCCCATCCGCAATTCGTAATCCGGCAGAATAGTGTGGCCTGCTTATAAATGCTATTTGCTCGTGAGACAATATGTGAAAATTTGCCTGTCCCAGCCTCTTGCGCATATCTCATCAACACGCTTCCGCATCCATCTGCCGGCACTTTCCGAACCCTACTTCTGCGTGAGTGCCTGTGTTGGACTCTTTCTCTGCCTTTTTCATGCTGTTTGCTCCGGGCATACAGACTTTTTACATATGTCTCTTGTTTGCCTGCGTGCGAGTGTCAGGACCCGTCTAGGTCCTCCTCCTTTGCATCGGCCTACAAGTACTCTTGGCTCTTCACCCGTTTCTTGCTGCTTGCACCTAAGTCTTTCCGTGCGCGTCTCTTTGTGTCGGTTTGTCTGTACCTTTAACTATTTGTGTACTTCTGCGCGGCTGCTGTCTCGCTTTTCTATCCACGCCTTTCCATGACAATCTGAACCTATTTTGGTTTGTATCTTTGTCTTCCTGCGCATTTCTACTGCTCTGGAAGCTTTCACAAAAGTGTGCTCCTGCTTGGCTGCCTTTATCCCTAGCTCCGCATAATTTATTTGTTGTGAGGACCGTCTCTAGATCTTCGTATGCTCGCGTTAGCCTCCGTCCTTTTCTGCTCAGCTCTTCCCTTCCGAATGCAAGATGAATGGATGGGCAAGAGAAAATGAACCCGCATAAACAGACTTGCCTTTGAAGTACAGAATTTCTTGCGAGTTCGCAAAGATCCACAGGAGAGAGCTTCCATACATGCTGCAAATACACAATGCTCACAAAACACTAAACAGGTTTTGAGCTAAAGAAGGTCAAGTCACTTTGCTTAACACTAGCATTGTGTCTGGACATAATTCATAAAGGTCGCACTTAATTCAATTATCGAATCCATATGTATGCATTCAACTACGCAATGCATTGCTTTAGCGGTTGTCGCCTCGCGATGCGCTTCGGCGTGCGTCTTTCAGATCAGCATCGAAACACTAGTTGCTGAATCAATTGAATAATGAAGCGTTCACGCTCAAGCAGCTTACTGCTGCAATCGAATACTCTTCCAGAAGAGGCTCATCAGTAAAGTGAAACATCAAGGGGTCATCGGTGGAGAGCGACACATTCAGGCCAATCTTGAAAAAAGAGTAGAGAGGATTCTTAGCTGCAGGCAAAAGCAGTAAAAAAAAGAGAATAAGAAACTTAGCAAGATTAGTGGGGCGCCCCTCACGTGAGGAGCGCCAGTGCTCGGGCTACGCATTATACAAAAATTGTCGTCGTGGGTGAGCCCTTCGCTTACAACACCAGTATTAACGGTTCAGCATTTTGCGCCATTTGGTACGAGCCCATTTCAAGTAACAACAATTCAAGCAAAAGCTGTGTTCACTTCAGAGACAACTGTGAGCACGAACACGAACAGAGGGACATGACGTGTCTAGAAGGCAGGAAAAGGGAAAAGCAATGAAGCAATCGATGCAAATACACACAAGAAAAGCCGACAAGCGGGCAGTGCACCTATGTCGACAAATAGAGCGTTGTTTGAAAGAGGAGAAACTGCAATGCCGATCTGCTTAAGATAAAACATATATTCCAAGACGGGGGCCCCCTTCAAGAGAATTCCGTGGTTTATTCCGTCGGCTAACAAGAATGCCGCCGCCAAATGACTAGTGCTTCCGGCCTCTCCACAGTGCGGCCTGAAAAGTAAATCTCGAAATACTACACCACATGCTCAAGCATTAAGACTGCATGCAAATTTTCGAGCAGCATTCGCACAACAAAAGTATATTTAGTACAACTTAAGTAAATCAAACACGCCCCTATCTTCAAGATAATGCCAGATACACCACAAGTTCAAGCAGCTGATTTCACTCTGGCACAAACTCTCTACTTCGTGTTTTAAGTACAAAACTCCATGCAGGTTTTTCCATGTCCACCTTGCTGCGAACAAATCTTTTGTATTCCGTATTCATACATGGACTGCTGTGGATAAATGTCATAAGTCGAGTGGGCAGGTGCCAAAAAACTGACTGACCTGAAGCTAAGAGGCCTCATATTTCTGGCCTCAAGAAACAAGTTCAACGCGCGAATGTTCGCATACATGTAAAATATCCAGTAGGAATATGGGGGATTGTTATAGCTCGTCCATTCGCAAGGAGGTGGCAGATCTCCGCCCTCCATCGTATATTTAGAAACCCTGGACTCATCATCAACGGAGTCAAAGCCCACCATCTGCAGCAGTCGGCAAGCGCATGCTAATGAAGAGTGGGCCCAGTAAGCTAAAAACGCAGTTACACAGAAATAATTGAAGGAAAAATGCTCGGCAGCAGTGTGAAACTGCTGCAGCTAGATGTGTGACCACAAAAACCGATGCACTCATGCACGCTACAGTTCACAAAATGGATAATCACTTCGTGCACTTCACAAACTGCACTGTAGCTGACAAACAAGGGCTGAGACGCAGAGCAAAAATTGCTCGTGCGACTGGACTGGCGGCAGCTGCAGATGATTTCATGTGAGCATTGCGCTATGAATTCTCGTCGCAGCCATATAGGGCGATTGCGCACAAGACGGTGGCGCACGAGTTTCCATGCATGCACAAATGTTTAATAGCCGCAGCACTGCCTTACGGCCTGCAGAAATAAGAATATTTTGCGGTGCTTTTGGGGATCCTTCACAGCATCAAACAATGGCTCGAAGACATTTCTCAGCAGCGTGCCAAAGTTAGGTATCTCCCCTCGCTTTCTATAGACGTGGTAGAGCCTAAGGCAGAAAAAAATAACGCAACAGAAAACAAAATGAACAGAAGGGCGGACTGGATAGTGTCGCAGAAAATGTTGAGGCAAACTATGCTTAAGAGCCGACAAAGCCGGGCGCGCGTGCGCACATAAGAGAGAAAATTGCAGAGCTGCACATGAAGATGACAATAGAACGGGGACATACACGCAGACAAGGAACGCAAAAGGCACAGAACAGGCAAACAACATAGTGACATTGCAGTTCTGAGCCGCTGGGCGGCACACAGGCAAAGGCAAAACGTGAATTCCCATGCTTGTACTTCCGCTCATCATGAGGCGCGAAAAGTGCACAGGCTGTAATCAGCAGACGACGCCAGTCTAGCTCTCCGCGCTACAATTTGCCATTTGCGTGCCACAGCGCTTCCAGATATGTACCTCGGAACTTGAATGATCCAGCGAACACGGCGAGAGTGAAGTTTGTTGTCCACCACCCACGCAGCTAGCCTTTCCCACTCTTCGTAAGATCTCCCGTAAATTGATACGCGCCATTCTGCATGCTGGTATCTGCGGAAAAACAACAGGCTACAACGGGAAAATTCTTGAGCATACAGTGATATTCGATCCCCCAAAAGTAAGGCCTTTGTCGCTGGCGTTTCCGCTTTGTCTTCTTTGCGCCTCGCGCGTGATGAAGATGCTGGCTACCATGAACTGACAGCTGACAGCTTGAGGCAAGTACAAACGTAAATATTAAATGAGCACACTGCATATCCCTAGTCGTCCTGCTTCTATTTTAAGCGGAAACGAACCATACCACTGACATGACTAACCCACAAAAGGTTCAAATGGCAAGGAAACAGATCATCGCTAAGCAAATCAGGCAACAAGTAAAGCTACGCGGGCGAACAGCGTCGACCTGGCAATTGACATTGCAAATGCAAACCATTTGCTCAATACAGCAACTTGGAATATCTGATGACTTTGTCAGACAGTTGCAAAATCTCCTCGCTAGCAGATCATAAACGCATGAATATCATATTACATAAATGTCACAATGTAAGCACTTGTATGAAAACGCCAACTGGAGGCTCAACATAAAGGTGTTGTACTTTCTATCGTCCAAATCTGCAATGACCTCTTGCGTCAACTCTGCGAGAAAGCGGCCTGAAGGAAACCCGGCAGACATAAAGCAAACGTTTCCCCCCTGCTGCGCAAAAGTACAGAAGGGCAAGAAGGAAAAGAACAAAAGTGCCTAAAAATATGAAATATGAGTTACCTTTGATGTGGTTATCGGTCTTGAGGAATACATCTCGGAGCCTAGCTTGACCAAACGGATTGTACTTCTGATTAAACAGATCAAAGCGTTGAAAACAAGAACCTAAAAACAGTCTCCACAAGACACTGAACCCACAGTCTGAAAAAGACGAAAACCACCGCGAGTTTCCTATAGGAAAACGGCCCACTGAGAAGGCACTCGTCAAGTCATCAGGGAAAACTTGCGTCCGGCAATTTAAACTCGAACTTCTACTGCAACTATTGTGTATTTCAAGTCGCCATTCGGATTCGCACTCTCACCAAGAGCGTGGACATTCAGGTGATCAACTGACGCTTCACTTGCACTGAACCCCAATTCTTTCTGAAACAAATCCCTCAACGTTATGCCCTGGCCATCTTCTGTAGCGACTACTGTGTCGCCCTCTGTTCTGTACTTCTTCCTGCTCACAAGCTCGTAGAAAGCGCACTAAGTTCCAATCAACAGGAAGGCGCAAACGGTGCGGAAGTCATGGCCCCACAGGTTTGTACGTATGCAGATACACCAAGTAAGGTGATGTAAGCAGGGGCAGCCAGCAAAATGCACATTTTGCTAGATTGATATACAGATTTGTACAGACAAAAATGCACATGGGTGTCTAAGGAATACTCCTTTGTTAATTCCGTGTGGCGCTAATATATTTTTCTTTGAAATGGGATCCTGAATATTGACGATGAGCTACTTAATCATTACGCACGAAAGCGGAGAGAGAAGCCAAGCCCACCTGATGAAGCGTAGTAAATGCTTTTGATGCATACATGCCGAATGGTGGACGTGCGTGTCCACTTTTCTTACATTGTAGAAGTCCCGGTGTTTGTTGTTTTTGGTTTCCTCTACTTCAGCGCCTGTCAATAAGATGTGTAGCAGCAGCAAATATAGATTTTGCACAGCCACGAATTGTGCTTTCGGGGTAAAATCCCAGCCAGTAGGAACAAATGAGACTAACCCTTATCCTGTTTCAAAGTTCTGCAGAAACCAGCTGCTATAAAACTGATCAAAATTCAAACCAGAACTACTTGAAATGTTAAAAGACGGGATGTAGTGGCGATAGTGCATTCATTGCGTCATACTCGAATTGAACATCAAGTGAAAGTTAAACTTTCCCTCCAGAAATTTGATTCGTCTGTAGCAAAAGGTCTTGCACGCTGCTCATCACAAGGAACAGAAGAAACGCAAGCAAAGGAGGAGATGAGACGGGTGCGAAAGAAAGACGAAAATGAATACCCCAAGCCGCACTGCAGCCCCACTGTGCAGCAGCAGATAATTCATTGATGCAACTCCCGACGAAAAGCTACAATGAAGATGCGAAGTCCACACCACACCCATTATGAAGTCATTAAATGAAAACATGAGCGCACCAACGCTTCTGCAACGCCACGAACACTGGCAGCTTTGTTTGCATGCGCTGCCCCATTTGCAGGCACGCACGAAGCCAGCACTTCCGCTAATTACCTGGATCTTGCACTGCAATCATTACATCTTGCAATGCCGCGAGATATTCTCTGACTGTTGGAATCGAATTTGCACTCCACAAAAGAGGCGGATCCGGTCTTTCTTGTGCAGGGTCCCAGTACACCTAGAACGCAGAAACGAGCAGAAGTGAATTGCCTAAGAGCTCGGACTTACGCAAGAATTTCCAGCACACAAAAACACAAAATATGTTTGGCTGAGGTGCTGACTGCCTCTTCTCTGTTCACATTCAGAGCGCGCCGGTGCAGCAGCAGACACAGCCTCAGCTCTCTGCTTCCTCTCACTCCAAAACAGCACTTAGAAGAAACTCAAAGCGAAATTACTAGCCAGCGTGCACATATAAGCCAAAATATGCAGAGCCTGAGCCGCCTGCAACCCCATTTGTACTTCCACGCGGCAATTCATCACCAGCAATCTGCAAGTTTCCACTGAGTTCTGTTTCCACTTAAGGATCTGTCTTGTTCTTTGCATCCAGCGCCCCCCCGCGACTTAAAATATCCCTTTTTTGACCTTTTTCTTTGAAGTCCACTGGAAATGGCTGTTACCTGCATGACTCCGTCGACGAATCTGAAGACCGCGGAGCACTTCTCGGGGGGCTCGACGCTCAAGGGGTCGAAGATGGGCTCTTTGCTCATTCCTTCGAAGGCCTTTGGGGGCGCCTGAGAAGCTGCACTCCAGCGAGCAGCTCCGTCTTGTGCAGAACTGCGTCTTTCGAGGTCACTTTGGTGCAGCGGGCTTTCCACGAGCCGCACGGCCGGCGAAACCCGCGGCACCCGGTAGCGGCCTACGAAGCGCCAGCGGTGGCCCAGGGCGTTTGCGAGGGTCTGCGGTGAAAAACAAAACAAATTCCACATTTTAAAACAAACTTCAACACATTTCTTCTTAATTCTTCAACTTTTCCCACAGTTCTTTGCCTCCTCGCTGCAGTGGGCATATACGTGTGTTATGGGTGTGCGCTCTTGGTGAAACTTCTGACCGTTTTCAATCAATAATCATGAGAATTATGTAATAATAATATTATTTATGTTGCAAATATATTTATTATTATTCAATTATTCTAATATTACGCAATTTGCTCGCGACAACGGGGCGGGTGGGCTGATTAGCTTCATTTGACTAAGCAAAATGACAGCAAAGAAGCCCCGTGGGTTCAGTCTTCGAGCCAGAAACTCATTTGTATTGAAATAAATAGTGAAATGAGAACTTTGAGGACTTGAATGAGAACTTTGAGGACTAAAATGAGAACTTCGAGGACAAAATAAATTCAAAATTTGGCAAAGTGGCGGACTTTGACGGCCTGAATGGCCTCGTCGGAGGCCGAGGCGAGAATTGCCAAATCTTTGCTTGGCTGCAGCTTCACGTAGAAGACCCCAGAGTTGGCCAAATGCGCTGGGGCTGCGGGAACTCGAGAAGGACCTGAGTCTTCGTGGACTCCGTCAGTTTCGGACCTTTTGCTGAAGACCTGCATGCAATTTAGACAAAAAAGTCAAAATAAAGTTCAAAAAGCGGCAAAATAGCGCCGGATTTGGCCCGGGTTTCCCGCTGCTCCGCGCTGTACACGGGGCACGGGGGGCTTGAAAACTGGAATGTCGGAAGAATTCACATTTTTGAATATGTCATCCCATCCAACTTCTTTGCCTAGTGAAGGCCTTCTGGAAAAGCTGTCAACATCCATTTTTTGAAGGAAGTTTGCTGCCTTTCAACTTGCAATTGGCACTTGGGCTGGGGTTTCGTTGCAGCTTCAGGGCAGCACAGCCGGAGTCGATCAACCGTGAAACGCCTGTCTGCGCCGTCCTTCTAATGTCATTTTGATAATTCCTGCAGTTTAAAAAGTATTTATTTAAATAAAAGTTGCAAATTTCACACTTTTGAACGGCGACTGAGGAGGCCGCAGGGGAGTCTCGAGACACCTCGAGTGCACGCTGAGACAGCCGCCGGGAGCAGCGGCAACTTCTGTCCGTCAAAAGCCTTTATTTCATGAAAAACAAATTACAATTCATCAATTTTATTTATTTGTATTCATTTTAACACTTAGAAACCTTTGTCGCGGCGCCCGGACCCGCATGCGGCGACTTCCAGCCCCAACCTGCGGGGTCGATAGTCAAGCCAGACACTCAAGCCACTCCCTCTTCTTTTCTTTTGCAAATTCCCCTTTTTGCTGCTTCAAACTTCTCAATTGCAGCTCAAAAAGGGCTTTTAAAGCTCCTTTTAAGTGGCTTTAAGCAGCTGGCTAGCTGCTGCGCAGTCCGCGCTGCGCCGAAGACCCAGAGCAGCAGTTTGCTGCTGGCTCTTGTGCGCGCCTCGCAGCAGCAGAGCCTACAGCCTCTGCTGCACTTCATTTTTGCTGCCAGTTCTGCCCGCTGTGTGGGCTCTGCTGCTAGTTCACCAGCCCGCAGCAGCACTAGCAGCAGCGGCCAGCAGCAGCAGCAGCCAGCAGCAGCAGCAGCAGCAGCAGCGACAGCAGCTGCTGCTGCACTGTCAGGAAGGGCAGCGCTTACACCCAAGCTGCAGCGGATGGCGCTGCGCCTCTGAGGCTCGAGCGACGCAGCTGCTGCACCTGCAGCCGACGCAGCAGCAGCTGCTGCTCCACCAGCAACAGCAGCAGCAGCAGCAACAGCAGCAGCAGCAGCAGCAGCAGCAGCAGCAGCAGCAGCCCACAGAGACAGCGAACGAATATGCAGAGACCCCAAATGTTTCTTCTCCGCTGCCTCGGAAAGGAGGCCCTCCCTTACTTTTGCTGCAGCACTGGGGCCCCCCGAGCACTTTGCTGCAGCTGCCCAGGGAGGTCTTATGCTGCTGCTGCTGCTGCTGCTGCTGCTGCTGCTGCTTTAGTAGGGGGCGAAAGATGTGGGCTGGGGGGCCCCCAGCCAAGTCCAGGGGGGGCCCCCAGGGCCAGCTGGGGGGCCCCCCTGGCCCGGGACTTCAGCGGGGGAAAACCAAAAGGAGAATCTGCAAAAGAGAAAAAGATGAAAAGAATGTTGAAGAAAATAAATGTTGTGAGAGAAGAAGAAGCAGCAGCAGCAGGGAGTTGGCGGGAGCAGCAGCAGGTCGTCGTCGTCCAGCAGCAGCAGCAGCAGCAGCACAGGCGGGGCGGCAGGGCCGCGGGCGGCTTCGACCTGCAGGCGGCGGAGGCTGCAGCAGCAGCAGCAGCAGCAGCAGCGCAGCAGCAAATGAATGAACTGCTGCAGCACTTGGCAGCAAAATTAAAAGAAATGAATTTATCGAGACCTCAAGTGGAAGCTTTTGAAGAAATTCGAGTGCAAGGTGGACGTACACCCCAGCGCCCCACCCCACAGCCTCCTTTCTTTTAATTGCAAATTCTTTTTATTTTTATTTTTATTTTTATTTTTATTTTTATTTTTATTTTTATTTTTATTTTATTTTTGTTTTTATTTTATTTTTATTTATTTTAATTCCGAAGCAAATTGTTTTGTGCAGGCAGCAACAAGCGCCTCGGCGATTTGTCCCAAGTGCAGATTAAGGGGAGTTCTGTTGTTGTGCTTTCCTTGTTTTGCGAGCAGAACCTTCCCAAGGTACTGCTGCTGCTGCTGCTGCTGCTGCTGCTGCTGCTGCTGCTGCTGCTGCTGCTGCTGCTGCTGCTGCTGCTGCTGCTGCTGCT